>NW_027558685.1:0-8921 GCF_052425735.1 Oculina patagonica
AATTTGCCTAAAGGTGGCTTAATACAGTTTTGAGAGGGCAAATCACACCAACCTTTAACTCTCTTGTACAATCTCCAGAAAAGTTTTGTCTTTCTCTTATCACTGTTTGTTACACCCTAAAACCATCTAATGCGATATTTGGAAAATAAAAATGCTAATAAACAGCTTAAATGAACGGCCAAGTGCTTAAGAAGGGACTGGCACTAGTAGTTTCAAACGGCGTTTTTCTCAAAATCTACCCATACGACCCTACCTCAAAATTTCAGAAATAAAAACCTGTAAGAAAGATTTTTCGCAAAATAGGAAAATGTGATATTTTGCCGATTTTTAAAATAGCTCAAAATCTGTCTTACAGATTTTTTTAAAATTTTGGTTGTTGACGTGGTTCACCCTTTAAATTTAATTGTGAAAGTTTCATAATAGGTTGTACGGTAGGTTTTCGAGAAAATCTGGATCAAAATCTGGCTTTAACGACCTCCGAAGCGAATCAAATTGCGCGTGCGAGTGCGCGCTAATATGACGCCATGCGTCGCGAGCGATAATGAAAGACAGAATTAGAACTTCTCTCTCGGTTGTTTATCCACCTTTTTTGTTGTATTGTTTTCCGTCTCAGGTTTCAAGACCTATCTGAAAGTATTTTGAAGTTTTCTTTTGTATGCAAATTTGGTAAAGCGCGGTAAAACAGATGGAACTCTTTTTCATTTCTGTTTAGAGTTGCTAGCGCCATTTTAGCCCGCGCGAGCAATAATGACGTCAAGCAGAAAATCGTAGCGTGCGCCTCTGAGCCACGTAAAAACTGTATTCAGCCACCTTAAATCATTTTTTCCTTTTTTACCAGCTAATCTCTTTTTTTTTTGTTTCATGTAAAATCTCCTTTACCCAATCCTTGGAGTATAGTCAATAAAATGATAGATAACACATTTTTAACAGTACTGGGTCAGTCCTTTGCTTACCAGGTCCTGTTGGAATCTCTGCATTTCATTGTTGTAAGCTTTAAGTCTGTGTCCCAGTTTAGCTTTCTCTTCACCGGTAACCTCTCTAACTTCTAACTCCATTTGTTCAATCTGGCAACGAAAACAAACCAATGTCAAGACAAACATTTGCTGTGTAAATTTATGCTTTTTTACCTGCCAGCCAGTTAGCAATGGTGAAAGGTAGCAGTTTAGCTAATTTGGTTTGACAAATAAGGAGGGGGGAGAAGGGGGAGGTAGGAGACCTCTTCATGACAGGGACGCTCAACAGAAAGTGTGGACATGGCTCAAGCTTTTTTGACCCCTAAAATATATCATTTTTCAGACATGATCAGTCTAGACTGCCAGCACAGTATGAAAGCATTATTTATTTTTTCACGTGCAACCCTTAACAAGAGTTTGACGGCAAAGGGTCATTGTTTTGTGTTCTTTGCATTGGTACAGAAGGGATCTGGTAGGAGCCTTTATATGTACTCCATAGCACAAAGACAGGGTGCTTCAATGACATTGGCCTGGGGCCTGGAGAGAGGGGGGGAGAATTCGTATATGAAAGGTACTGTCGCATTTAGGGTGTTTAAGGTCACCTTCACCTAGCTTCTTTGTGCCTCGTGGCACATAAGGCCTCCACAGAATGCCTCCAATTTTCTCTGTTGGCTGCAGCAGCTCTTGCCTCACCCCATGTACGCCATCCCACACTGTTCCTCTCTCTCTCGACTGTTCTTCGCCAGGTGGTCTTAGGCCTTCCTCTCCTCCTTTTTCCTTCAGGTGTCCATGATAGGGCTATGTTGGTATGGCTGTTTCTGTTTCGTCGCAGGATATGCCCTATCATCTTCCATCTTCTCATCTTAACCTCTTCACTTAGCAACCTCGTCTCTGCCTTCTCAAGGAGCTCCCTAGTGGTAACGTGATCTTGCCAGTTTATTTTGAAAATCCTCCTGAGGCATTTGTTGTGAAACACATCTATTCGTTGGTCATCTCCCATGTTCATCTTCCATGTCTCACATCCATACAGTAGCACCGGTACGACTAAGGTTTTAAACAGTCTAAGCTTGGTCCTCTTCGTGATGCTCTTTGAGTTCCATATTCTTTTGAGTCTGACAAATGTGCCTCTCGCCTTGGATAGCCTGCTTTTCAGATCTTTCATTCCTCCTCCCTCCTTACAAATGATAGCTCCCAGATAATTAAACTCCTCAACTTCGTCTATATCTTGCCCATCTACTGCAACCTTCTCCTGACTCGTTAATCCTCATCACTTTTGTCTTTCCTTTGTTGATTTTCAGCCCGACCCGTGTTGCTTCCTCATTCATTTTAGTAGTCTTGTTCTGTATATGCTGTTTAGTAGAAGACAAAAGCGTCACATCATCTGCAAAATCTAGATCATCAAGCTTAGATGTAAAGTTCCACCTGATTCCGTTTTCTCCTTTTCCTACAGTCCTTCTCATAATCCAATCCATAGCTATTAAGAAGAGAAATCCAGACATATTGCATCCTTGTTTGACACCCGTTTTGATGTTGAACCACTCACAAACTTCTGCCTGATCTTCTACAGCGCAATTGAAGTCCTCATAGAACACTTTTACCATTCTTACTATCTTGTCCGGGATTCCGTACTTCTGCATAATTAACCATAGACTTGCACGGTGGATGGAATCAAATGCTTTTTCAAAGTCTATGAAGCTAATATATAAACTTGCCTGCCACTCGTTTGCTTGTTCAACGATGTTCCTTAATATGAAAATCTGTTCTGTTGTTCCTCTGCCTTTTCTATATCCTGCTTGTTCATTCCTCAGTCTGATATCAACTCCATTCCGTATTCGATCAATCACGATCCGTCCAAGTATTTTGCCGACTACTGAAAGTAGAGTAATTCCCCTCCAGTTCTTACATTCTTTGAGGTTTCCCTTCTTTGGCAATTTGATGATCAACCCTCTTTTCCATTTGTCCGGGATCTTTTCATGTTTCCATACTTTCTCCAATAGCTGATGTATTTTCGTTGCTGAGAGCTCCTTGTGCGCCTTTAACAATTCAGCACAGGCATCAAGAGAGATGGAGAAGAGGGGTATTGACATCATGGGAATTAGTGAGACACATTGGACAGGACAAGGAAAAGTAGTATTGCAGAGGGGAAACACTATCATACACTCTGGCAGAGAAGATGACAACCACAGAGGTGGAGTAGGAATACTGATGACTAGATTTGCAGCATGATCACTCATGGATTGGGCACCAATAAGCGAAAGGATAATTACAGCCAGGTTCTATTCCAAACATGTTAAGATGACGATTGTACATGTATATGCACCAACAGAGGATGCAGAAGAGTCTGTAAAGGATGAATTCTATGAGAGGCTACAGGATGTGTTGAATAACAAATCAAAGTCTCTTCGAGATATCGACGTTTTTGCATGAAGTATGAGTCGAGAGGTTTATCCTGTGCATTGTTCTTCGAACTTATCATTACAGTTTCTTTGTAGTTTAATTTAACAATTTCCTATCTTCGCGGAGGAAATGCAGCCATATAATTTTGTCAAAAATGGCTCGTTCGCGCCGGGTATTTATACACATATTCCTTAACATTACACAAATAAACAGTGCAAATTTCAGCGAGATCTGACAATTCTATACATAGTTACTACTAACTATGTTCTATACTTTAAAACTGCAAGGACCTTTCGAGGCAGTCGATTACGGCAGCGAAATTAGCCAATGAAACAGCAAAATATGCGTTCGACGCTTTGTTTTTGCGACGCTATATTTGAATTGTTATAGGTAGACTGCCGTTCAATGTGTTCAAGGCCGTATCGTTACGATTGCTCCATGAAAAAGCACGAAAAAAAAATACGGATATTTCCGACTACTGTCAGAGAAAACATTGCGTAAACAAATCGTTACACTCAAGCTGCGTTTTGTCTAGGCTCGGCGAGGGTCGGATATCAAGACCCAGGATTAAACAAAAGCCACATATACAGTGAATGCTTTCGAATTATATTTGAAGATGAAATACGAAAGAATTTTGCTGTCTTTGACTGAAATTCCACTCGAACTGTGTAGATACTATCGCATGTTGTAAAGCCGATTCATGCAACATTGCTCTCAACGTGATGTAAGTGCTAGTGATTATTTATTCGTGTTTTAGTTACGCAATGTTTGTGCGACGCTTTTTATAGATCGCCTTTCAGACACACGTGCGAGATAAGAAAGCTGACATATCACTTTTAAAATTGTTATATAACGTTTGTAAATGTGACAAGTCACGTTTTTTCCACGAAATCGCAAGTGATCACCCACAGAGGAAAGTAATCCCTTGAGAAATTAAAACAGTCCCTTGAGAAATTAAAAAAGTCCCTTGAGAGTTTACAAATATGTGGATCCAAATTTTGTCTACTAACCCCTATTCTACCATTTTTGCTTGTAAACAAGCAAAAACGTCGAAAAAAGAACATGATATGCTGGTAATTACAGGTGATATGAACGCAAAAGTCGGTGAAGATAATCGAGGTTACGAGGGAATCATGGGTAGACATGGCATTGGGAGAATGAACGACAATGGAGAAAGACTTTGTGAATTTTGTGATATGAATGAACTGATAATAACAGGAATGTGGTTTCCACATAGAGATATTCACAAAGCCACCTGGGTATCACCAGATGGAAAAACAAGAAATCAAATAGACCATGTGCTGATAAACAAGAAGTTTCGTAACTCAGTAATTGACACCAGAGTCTATAGATCAGCAGACATTGGAAGCGATCACCATCTTGTATGCATGAAAGTTAAGCTAAGACTAAGAAAACAGCAATCCAAAGAACAGGGAAGTATACGGACAAGGTATGACACCAACAAATTGAAAGAAAAGAACGTTTAGATATCAGGTATTAGAAGAAGAGTCACTGGAGGGAGAGGAGGAGGACGAGATAGAAAAGGAGTTTCATATAATGGAAGAAGCATACGTATTTTCTCGATTAAACGCCGGGCCCCGAATAAACGCCGGGTCTCCGAGGTGGAGTGGTAAGTAAGCCTTCCAGGCATTTATTCGAGGTGAAATATGCTTTAGGTATGATGGCAAATTACATTCGTGTCAAAAATAATGTGTAGTTCCAGAAAATATCCATGACCCCCCCACGGAAGGCCACTGGAAATTCCGAGGGGGAGGGGGGACTCAAAGGCCGTAATTTCCGAGGGGGAGGGGGGTTCTTGTGAAGCTACTTCTTCCAAAGGGTGACGAACCACTTACAAAGTACTAAAAGCAACGTGCTATCGATCCGAAGTAGAAAAACATACTTACCTACGTTGTTTTCAAACAAAAATCATTGCTCCCGAATATTGAGATGAGGTTAATACATAAGCTTTAATTTTTTTCTGTTAGCTAGCGCTGCAATCGAACTAGAGGTAGCCGAGTTGGAGTTAGCGCGGTCCCGCCAAATCAACATGGACAAACATTGAAGCATAACCTGCGATCAAGCGATCATGAAGCACGTGTGTAATGTCACGCATACGATTGTTTGTGTTATGATTTAGAACACAAATATTAAACCTTAAAGTTCACTCTGTCATTGAGTTTTCTTTTGAAAAGCGCAGTTACATGTGTATGAAAGAATCTAAATCGGATACTTGCGTGCGGCGTTGTGTTACATTTATTTACGCTAGAGTTTATTCGAAAGGTTTCAAATTACTTTTTTTGACATATGCAAATTTTGCCAACTTTTAACTGCAGCGCTTTAAAAAAGCAAAAGTTGTATAACTTCTCTAAAGCTGTAATAATAATTGACGCCATTATCTGTGTTATAAATGAAGACAAGTTTCATTCAAGAAGAATTTAGGTTATAAGAATTCACAAAAAATAAAACGCGTTCATTTCGAACTAGACGCGATGGCGCGACACGTCTGCCTTGCCATTTGTTTATTTACGGAAGGCTTCACGGCTCCGATGTTTTTCACGTAGAATGTTTCGTTTGCCGACTACAGAATTTTCACCTCTCAAATTTAAGAACCGGTTTTATTTACGGAAACTGTTGTCTGAATTTCAGTAGCGACAAGAAAGAGATGTCTGAAATTCAGGCTTCTGAAACTTGCTTGCGTCTGCGTCAAATGCACTTGCAGTGGGATCATTCTTTCAAGTGTTTAGGGTGAGAAAAAGTTTTTAGTTCGGTTTCTATCAATTTCATTCTTACAACTCGTCATTCACCGTCTTTCTCGAACGGTTTTTGTCAATACCTGTAGGCAAGTAAACGGAATATTTAAGTCTCCGCGAATTTATCGCACTCGTCGAATGTTGAGGTTTATATTTCAGGCACTGATGGTGGGCGCGAAACACTTGTACATGATGTGCGAGGAAATGTTCGCAGAAATTGTAACATATCGTCTAGTAAATTAATGACTAACAGTGAAAGAAATAAAAAGGCCCAGGCTTTTAACAAATTAAAAAATTATTCTAGCGGCGTTGAATGAAGTTTTGAAGCTATATGTTTACATACTGATTTCAGATTTACAAGTGAAGATCACACACGTATTAAACATTTCTGCCGACTTTATTTAGTGTCCCAATGCTAAGGATACAACCAGATTGTTACAATCGTCCTACGTTTTAAAGTACGAAGCAATTTCGAATTTTCAAAGGGTGTTTTAAGATACTGGAAATTCCTGGGGGGTGGGGGGGGGGGGCCTCACAGACCCTCTGGAACGGAAATTCCTGGGGGGAGGGGGGTGCAAAACAAAAAGCCTTCCGTGGCGGGGTTATGGATATTTTCTGGAACTACACAATGATTCAAAACCCTTGTTTAATAAACATTTTGCTCCAATAACCTGCACCATTCAAATAAACGCCGGATCCACGGAGCAAAGTTTGAAATAAACGCCGGAGGCGTTTATTTGAGAAAATACACACGAAAACAGCAGATGAAGTATTAGACCGTCCTAGGAAAAAAAGAAAGCCATGGATAACAGAAGAATCGTGGGCGCTTGTTGACCAAAGAGAAGAGATAAACAAGAAGATTCTAAGTACTCGTTCAGAGAGGATCAAGAAACGACTAAGAACAGAATACAAGGAAAAGAGTAAAGAAGTAAAAAGGAGCATAAGGAGTGATAAAAGGAAGTGGATGGATGGCATAGCAAGTGAAGCAGAGGATGCTGCAAGAAAACAACATATGAGAACGTTATATGGATTGACAAAAGTGCTATGCAATGAAAGGTCTAAGAGCAGCACAGCCATCCTTGATAAGAGCGGTAATCTCGTGAGCAGCAAGAAGGAAATGCAGGCAAGATGGACAGAGCACTTTAGAGAAGTACTGAACAAAGAAGAACCAACAGACCCTATAACAATCGGGTGTTTAAGGTAGTACAACAATATCTTTAGCCATCAAGGTCTTGTTAAGGGTTAAACTCGTAGTAATAAAAATGCAGTCAAACTGTGTTGATGATATCTTTAAGGGGTCTTTTAAGGATTTAATTTAAATTTTTTGACAAGCATGGCCATCCATTTCATATGTCCTTGCTGGAACCATTGATTTGTTTGGTGAAAACTTGTCATCTTTTATTCTTAATTAATGCTTTGGTTGGTCAAGTATATCACACTGTAATGGGACCTAACACATGTGATATGACAGGTGTACTCTAGTCATGTGATCAGCCTAGTCACATGATCAAGTGGCTCCTCATGGTATTCGGATAACCTTTGATCTTGTATGAGTTGTTCAATTTAAGACACTATTAATTGTACTTTATTGGCATTTTCTTCTCAGAAATAACCTGATTTTTCGAAACCCCATCAGAAAAAAACTCTTTTCCCTAACCCCTTCAAAAATATTTGAACATATCACAGCATGCCAATGAAGCAACCCCCTCAGAAATGTCTTTCAAAGCCCTTTCAGAAAATCATCTCTTACAGCAAGGCGCCCAAAAGTGTGACCACTTTTAATTTATTCACATTCTTTCGTGCAGATTTAATCCAATCAGAAGTCAACTGCAAGCTATCCATGGCTTTTGATTGGATTAAATCTGCACAAAAGAATGTGAATAAATTAAAAGTGGTCACACTTTTGGGCGCCTTGCTGTAAAGGAGTGGTGGGGGTGGGTGTGTGGATGTAAAAGGAAATTCATGGACTCCACTTCACAGCACCCTAATTCCAGGCTGCATCAAATAAACGTAGGTTATGCAGAAGATCTTTGGCGTGGATTTCAAACTTGCGCAGCATACTGGCAAGCGATCATAGTCGGCACTTCTGAACTGGCATACAGATGACTTATTTTAAATATATATGAATAATACAGGACCTTGGCATAGACCTATAAAAAAGCTTGGCTTTTCTTCGGCGTGGCATGTACACGGAATGCACCCTGGCTCCAATTTATGCACCTATCAATGTAAACCCCGCGGGGGGGGGGGGGGTGCGGGCAAAGGCACGGGATTTGACAACAAGAACGATCCCCTCTGTTGGGCATTTGACTGCGAGTCGCGTCCCGGGGGTTGGAACATTTGACTTTGACCGGGAAGCGCCTGGATCCAATCTTCTGACGGGGTTACCAAGTTCTTCCTTCTCGTGGCTTTGGAAATCATATGCTTCATTGCAAGGTACGATTCTGATTTTTTCATCGGCATTTATCTGCCACTTTTAACGCCATTTAGTCATAAAATAGCGATTTTAAGAATATTTTACTTTCAAGTACATTTGGAGTAGGAATCCTGAGGGAAATCTAAGACGTCCGTGATCTTTTATTGTTTTCAATATGAATACCGAAACGGTTGGATTGACAGAAAATAAAGGTATGTAGAAAGTACTTGTTAGTTTGTTTTAGAATTCTGCCCCTGGGTGGGTCTTCTTAGGTACATTTGAACAAAAATATTTTTCCCACCCTCGGGAACTTGACTGCAATTTTTACTTTTCTGTCAAATCCCCACCCCTGGCCCGCACTCCCCCCCCCCCCCGCGGGGTTTACATTGATAGGTGCATTAG
>NW_027558686.1:0-8917 GCF_052425735.1 Oculina patagonica
GTCGCTGGTTCGAATCCGGCTCGAAGGAATTTTTTTTGTTCTAATATTTTTTTTACTCAAATGTCGAGCTTGAATTTTTCCTCAAGATTTTGGATTGGTGTTAAGAAAATAAATTGAAGAACAACGCAACGACCTGGCAACAACCCGTTCACAAAAAAACTTGAGATTTCATTATGAATGATTAAAAGTAGCCTCTGTACATCCGTCTCCTATTTTCTTAGAGGAGAGGGACGGTTGTACACAGGTTAATTAAAAGTGCGAGAGTGCGAGAGGTCATCCCTAGGTCGCTGGTTCAAATCCGGCTCGAAGGAAATTTTTTTTGTCATGCTACTTTTTTCCCTCAAATTCCGAGCTTAAATTTTTCCTAAAGATTTTGGATTGGTGTAAAGAGTGGTATATTTTGAGGAAAACTGCAACGACCTCAGCGCCATAGTCAGACGAAATGTCTTTCCGAGGCAATATCAGAAAAAAAAAAACCACTTCTTTCATATTATTTTAAAGTAGTTTTTTTTAATGCCTAGTTCTGAAAAAATAAATAAATTCTAAATTTTTACCGAGGCAAGTGCCTCGGTTCGACTGCTACTATCTGCCAGTGAGCTTTCATCATGACTGATTAGGAATGGTACCTTTCCGGCACTAAAATTTCACGGTCTTTTCAAGGCCCTAAATCCTATTTTTTTCAAGGACATAAGTATGACAAACATGCTGTTTAACAAATAAAGAATGCTGTCTAAAAACAAGACGGGAATATGAGAACAACAGGAAAATGCTGAGTGAATTCTACCTTGTCGAGCTGTTCCCAAAAACAGTCACGTTCTCGTAAGGGACCACCTCGGGGTGAAAATGCGGTCGTTAACGAGAATAAGCTATCTTAAGCGACCACACGCTGAAACCAGAGCTGCACTGAAAGAATAGAGGCCTCAGGGTAACACTTTTTCTCAAGCCATTCATCATCTTGAACTTTAAATTTGAGATCTTCGTCAACGAACATTATTAGGCAATGTTATATTATAGTAAACGTGATCAAGGAGTCGAACGAACGAACAAGCACACGATCTGAAGTAGCAATGTTTAAAAGAAACAGCATGAGAATTTCAACAAACCTTGTGATCAATCAGCTGCATGATTCTGACGTACGGAGTGGGGTCCAGTTTTTCCCAGCGTCTTGAGCTACTGGAAAACTGTTGAAAAAAGTGGCTCATAAATTAAACGAGGAAAACAATATGGCGAGAAACAAGTCGTGCAAAATTCTGAACGCGTAAAAAGAGTCGAAAAGAGAAACAATAAGAATTCACATGCGGAAAGGGACCCGAAAGGCAAAGTGACCCCGTGGGAGTAAAGTATAAACGGCGGCTTTAGGTGAAAAGAGAAAGAAACTAACAAACATGAAGTTAATCAAATGGGGCTCGTACAACTGTATGCAGCTCGAAGGCGTTGACTTTTCTTTGTAAAAAAGAAACATTTCTATTACAATGTGCATCAAGGGAAGATACTTAAAATGTCTCAAAACCCTTGTTCTCTCATCCTTGACACATATCAAAGACACCAAAACCTATCGGCATAATTTTATGTCGTTTGTTAAAAAGGGATAAATAAAAGCTGGAGATTGTGCTACACCAGTACACGTAACAAGTACAGTACACTTACCTCTACTTTCGGAGGCTGGTACCGAACTTCAATGGGATATAGACGACCTGGTATCTGCGACACAAAGACATAAAATGTGTTTTTCAATTCATGGCGACACAGACTTAATGGCTGAGATGCGGAATACGTACTTGCTGCCGTTGATATTATTTATACATCTGACCGTCTGGAGTTTTTCGTTTTTTTTTTGTCTTTAGTAGTGCCAAGAAAAAACGAGGAAAAAACGAGGTAATCATACTGTTGGCCAACCACAACCAACGCATACAAACTCAAAGAACAAAGTAAGTTAGCATCAATAACATGCAATCAGTGCTAAGAGCGGGAAAACATGCAATCAGCAGGAAAACGTGCGTCATGCAAGTCACGTGTATTGTGGTTTTGCTCCTGATTGGTTAAAAAATAAGTTTTCTGATTGATTAGAGCACCTTGCAAGACTGTTATTCACCAATCAGAGAGCTTAGCAACAAAGAAAGTACAAGTTAGATTACTTTGAGAAGTCAAACGAAAACGTTTTAATATGTCATTGAAGTACAAGACGTTAAACTAACCTGAATCACTGGCGCCCCTGTAAAGTAACCTGCGAACAAGCTGAAAAGAAGAGAGACGAAAAACAAGTCATACAGTGCACCTATATCAATGAGCCGTAATTTCGCATAAACAAAGTTACCCCACCCACCCTTCACTCTCTTTTACCTGATGTTGATAGTAGCAGACATAAGAACCAGCTTGAGATCAGCACGTGCCTGAAGCAAACCACGTAACACACCCAGTAAAAAGTCCCCGTGAATATGTCTCTCGTGTACCTCATCCACCACAATAACACTGTACTGACTAAGGGTGGGGTCAGTGGATAATTGACGCAGCAACAAGCCTACAGGCAACCAAAGACGAAGTTATGTTTAGCGTAAAGCCCTCCAACAGGCTACTTTGCGTGATTTGTGCTGAATTCACGCACTTTTCTAAGTAGACATACAGTAAAAAATATTTTTGATAGCTTAAAAAAAAGCAACAGAATTTTCTGATGGTTCTTAACCAGAATAAAGGAAATTCCTTAAAACATAGTCCACAATTTCTGAATGAATTATTCGGAAAATTAATGTTCGATTTGTTTTCGAATTTGTGGTTAAATTAAATAATACCCATGACAAATACAACTGTACCTTCTGTCAGAAACAAGATCCTTGTGCCAAGAGTTTTGCTGGTTTCAAATCGAATCTGCAATTACAGGAAAAGTAACATGACCTCTTTTTACATGTACTTATTTTTGGCAAATTAGTGTGTTATGAAAATATATTTTATATTATGATTGTTTATAAGCATCCATGGTACAGTGCACCTTACCTGATATGCTACTTGAGATCCATACTCATTCAGTGTTTCATAGCCAACTCTTTTAGCCAATGAGATGCAAGCAATCCTGCGTGGTTGAGTGCAGGCAATCTGTGAGAAGCCAGCTTGCAAAAGGTACTGAGGAACCTGACAAAGAAAAGATCAAAGAATGGAACAGAATCGAGACCGTAATGAAACTTGTTCATGAAGGATTAAAATAATACATGAAAGTCAACAGATACAGTTCTCAGTTTGATTGAGAACCATCACTAGCCTGGGGGTGTACTCAACAAAGTTTGCTATTGGGAGGGTTCCGCCCTGAGGTCTAACCCCTTACCCCTTACATATACCATTTTGACAGAGAAGGTACCCCTTTTAATACCTTTCTTTTGAAAAAGGTACCCACTTTCACATACCTACTTAAGAACACTGCACCCCTTTTCTAAACCCTTGGAAGCCCTTTTAAATACCTAAATGACAGTTTTCCCTACCCTTTCATACACTTCAATTTGGGAAATCCCTTCCCTTATATCATACCTGAAGCCTGAAAAAGGTACCCCTTTTGGGCGGAGCTTCCCCCCTATAGTCCATTATAGGGAGTATCCCCCCCCCCTCCGGGAGCACTGGAAGATATTTCCAGAAACACTTGGCACAACCAGTAAGCAGGTACATGGACAATGTTACTAGCAAAATGTTGTAAACACTGTGACTTACCTGTGTTGATTTTCCACAGCCGGTGTCTCCAGCGATAATCACCGCCTGATTGTTACTTATGGCATCAACAATCTGCTCCCTGAAATGGCTTATGGGAAGGTTTGCCTGATCCTTCTTTAACTTCACTAACTTGGAGAACTGCAAAGACCAGAGATAAAATATTAACTAATCTTAATTTTGCGATGCATATAGTGTAGGCCTTATGGTCAGTGAATAGGATTAATCAGCATCATAGTATATTGTAACATACATGTACTCCAAGTATTAACACTTCTACTCAGTTAATGCTGTCATATGTGAAAAATGTACTCACTGCATTACTGAACTCAACTCATTTTATTTTGCTTAAATAAAGTGGTAACTTAAGTTGATAAGTACTATAACAAGTTTCAAATCATGTGAATGTACATGTACTACACTGCAAGTCATTTTGCAAAAACATGATGCGTGCCAGTTGATGAAGGTTTAGTAATCACGATTTTGGACATGAATGCGAAGATCAATATCATCAAGTGTGTTTAGCTCCTTTACCCTTTACCATGTTGTGTTGGCAGCAATCGCCAAGACAATTAGGTCAGAGTTAAATGCCCAACCCAATATTTTTCACGCCAAGTACATCTGTTAAGCCTGAATAAAATCAGACAGATTTTACAAAAAGGTACAAATTATATAGGCTGAGTATAATTACACACCTTTTGTTTTTGACAGAAATCAATATAATACAGCAGGATGGATTTAAATTCCAAAAACTCTTCTTTTGTTAGCTCTTTTGAATGCCTTCCACCTTTCTTGTCAGAGAAGGAATAAACTGAGGAAGTTAAAAAAACCTCTATCAATGAAAGCTCTACTAGACTATGAGTAATCCCTTTTATTTCTTAGTCCTTCCAGCATGATTTAAAAAAAAATCTTGATTAAAAAACTTGCCATGCAAAATCTGGGGGATAAATGCACAAAAAAAGAGACTACTGACCAGGGGGGGGGGGTACTCCGGCCTGAAAATGACGGGGATGATCGAATGGAGGCAAAACTCAGGACCCAAAAAAATCCCTTAGTCTTCCGACATTACCCAAAAAAATCCCTGGACCAAAAATAACCCCCCGAAAAATCCCTTGTCAAATTACCCCTAAATTGCCACAGGAGGGGCAATAATATAACACAAAGAAAATCATAAAAAATTGAACGCTGTTGTGTGTTTATTCATCATACCATAAATACGCCAAGGCCCCGTCAAGGCACTTTAGTTCGTTTTTAATACCCCAAAAAATCAACCTTACAGCTGAGTAATATTCTGATGTGAATTTCATATCACATCACAGTCTGATTACAGTGTATCCATAATGTCAACTGCTGGGGGCATCGGGAAAACAATAATCAGAGTTTGTCATGTGAAATAAATACATGCACAACAAGAAGTGAAGTAAAGTGATACAAGAGAGAGATGTGTTTTTGGATATGGTCAGGTTGTCTTGAAAATCCCAGCATTCCCAGAATAAAAATCTTACGCTATGTCTCGGAAAAAGTTGGCAGTTATACAAAAGGTGTCTGCTTATGGGAGATGTCTCTCTATTGGAGGTGTGACTCAATCTGTGAAGGTCCAACTGTACATTAATATAAAAGCAGTCTCTACAGTGTAATTAATTAATACAATTTACTGAATATGTTGTGGTTAACTTTACCTTTGCTACAATTGGGTATTTCCCTTTGTTCTGGTGTATGGTAATATACAGTAATGAATATAAGACAAAAGAAAATACCAGATTGTATCAAGGGTAAAATTGATCTAAAGTATATGATACAATGTTAATGTACCTTTCTTTGTTCCTGTGGTGCTATACCTTGTTACATCAGTAACATCCTTTGACAACAGTGCAACATTTATTTTATACCTCCTGTCATATGATAAAGGAAGACCAAGTTTGGGAGAAGTCCTTTCTTTAGTTTCTTTCTCTGTTAGGAAGAAAAAGTAGTTATTATATAAACATCAGTGAAATACCAGGAAATCTTTCGCACGAAAAAATCATATTTTCACATGTGAAGATATCGATTTTGAAACATTTTCTGACAAGTTTGCCCTGTTTCAATGCTGAATGAGCCAAAGTAAATCGATATTAAGTCAAAACATCTTCGGATCTTCCTCGGCAATCTTCGACAATCTTCGGATATCTTCGGAAAATGTTCGGAAACATTCGTATGACCTTCGGACAACATTTTGCAAATCTTCGGAAATCTTCGGAAAATGGTCGGCAATCTTTGGAAAATCGACAAAAACATCGTAATTAGTAGGTTTATATAATAAACAGAATATTACATGGCTGCTTGGAGATATGAAATTTATCTTCTCGTGTTCAAATCGATATCCCACTCGTTCGCTGCGCTCACTCGTGAGATATTGATTTGAACACTCAAAGATAAATTTCATATCTCCGCGCAACCATGTAATATCCTCTATTTACATCATGAGTAACAGAAACACAATCTGGTGTAATTTGGGTCTTGACAGTTGAACCTAACTAACACATTACAGAGGCGGCAGAGCATTTTGGAACATGGCCGGGTGCTAAGACTGTCCTAAAAATACTCAGCAGGTTTCATATTTGGTGCAACTTTTTTCTGTTCTAGCAACTTTATGCATTAACACACAGTTAGCTTAGGTATCTTGCGGTTACTGGGATTAGGGATTTAGTTTTGGCTTGCATGGCTCACCTAATTAATAGTTAGATTCCATTTGCTGGTAAAGGTGATACCGGTACTACATATTTATATGTTACACTATATAAAAATGCTCACTGGCTCACATGGCTCAAGTGGTTTGCAGAGGGGTGGTGAATAGGGGTACTCAAATCTGCCAATCCGTGCTATTTTTTGGCCAAATTGGTCAATCCGCCATTGTTTTCGTTCAAATCTGAATCCCCAATACTTGAAAAAATTTGTGTGGTATAGTTTCACTGCAACAGACGGTACCGGTAGATGCTGATTTTTTTTTGTTAATTTCATTTTATTGCTAGTTTTTGCGACAATTCTGCCAACATACCGGCGAAGACTGACCAAAATAATCCAAACTTTATTTACTATTGAGTTTCTTGACATGAAGAGTCTGGAACCTGCACCAAGATTCTCAGCAGATCCTTGACCCGCTGTGTTTTTGAAATCCGCGAATCCACTCAATGTATTGCAAAAAATCCACAATCCGGGTGCTCTTTAAGGCCAAATCCATCAATCCTATTCACCGCCCTCCTTGCACTGTGTCACTGCTCCTGATCTCTGCAGACTGGCCCACCTGGAAACAACTTGTTTTGACCAACATCCTCAGGTACAATTTTACAAGTTATTTCCCACAGCATAATTATCAGCAATATTAAGCAGTTGATTTCCCTTGATTTGTTTTGAACAATAGTTTTTCGCTTTTTAATGGATCCTCGTTCAGAACAGTTGGTTTTACAGAATTTCCTAATGTACACAGGTGCCTTATCTCACCTTTTGGATGCTTTTCAACGTGTCTTTTGTGGAAAGCCTCATAACGTTCAAGAAAGAGCCAGAAGTCCTTGTAATCTTGACTACCTCTGAAGAAAATAAGGTGCGTTAGTAAAACGAATGCTTTAGCAAATAGGATATTATGGTGAAAGAAATGATGATTGCTAATTTTGCAACTATGAACTTAAATTAACAAACCGTTTGATCAAATCACAGTCTCGAAAGAAGAGCTCGTCTAAGGATGATCGATGGTCTTCCCAAATTACAGATCTTTCCCTTTCTTTGGTGGGCGACTTTTCTCTCTCGAAGTGATGACGAGACCTTTTTCTGCTTCTTTCCATCTTCTGTGAAAGACAACGACTGAAGAAGCGTTCTAAAAACGTCGAACTGACGCAAACTAAAATGTAGCTTACAAGGCCGCCATATTGTTTGTTTTGATTTACCGCTGACATATACTGCGGGCGCTTATCTGCGCTGACCAAGATGGCGGGGCTTGGAGACCTTCTTGCAGCCTGCTTGATCGGTAAATATTCCTCGTTCCCACTTTTGAAATTCTTGATATTTTCGATTAAACAATCGGTGGGTTTCTTATACATTACGTTTTGCAGAAAAAGACGTTGATTCCGACGTCCTTTGGACGTGGTCTTACCCCAGCATAACTGAAGCATTCCGTCAGGTCATCTTGAGGAAGTGCTGTCTAAAGGCCGATAAAGAAGAAATTATAGCGTTTTGTTTTGGTCAGTTTAGTAAACAGTGGTTCTACATTTACACTTCAGAAGTTAAAAATTCGGATGCACTGAGCAAGGTGGGTTATATGTTAGCAAAAATTGTCTCAGTGAAAACAGGATGGGAGTGGGGTAGGTGTCAATGCCGGAAAGGTTGGGGGGGGGGGGGGGGCGGTCCTGGTGGTTGGTGAGGAAATTACATTTACACATAAAAGTGTCATCAAACTATCACTTAGCAGGAGTGGATTTGAAATTTTTTGGCTGGAGGGAGGGGGTGGAGGAGAGTGTTGATAGGTCAGGGTAAATTCCGACAAGCGACATGGCCCAAAAAAGTAGCAACAGCACATAAAATAAAATCGCGACAAACAACAACCCTTTTGAAAAAACTTAAATTCCAACAAGGACAAGTAATTTTCCTTCAATTTTACTACCCACAGCAACGCAAAGTTTGATAAAACAGCAACACAGTGAATTTTAAGATTGTGACAAGCGACATGGGAACCCCCTGGCAGGGCCTCAAAATTATGAGATAGATTACATTCCACTTTAGACTCGAATATTCCCTTTCATAATTTATCTCAGCATGAAATAATACAGACAAACCTCTTCATCGATCTTCAGTACGGACACCAAACAGACAGGTAACATCATCTGTATTATAGAGGTGTCCCTCTTACAGAGCTAGAGTTTATATGGAATTTGGTTTCTTTTGGACCAAGTGGATTGTCCATTATAGGAAGGTGTCCATATAACAGAGGCATCTGTAAGGAGAGGTTCAACTGTAAATGGTTTGAACCCAGAAGTTACAGTAGTTGATCTAGTGTGATGGTAAAGCATCCTCGGAGACCCAGGGGCAGTTAGTCCGGCGGGGTGACAGGCAGCTCATCGTGTCAACTGGATTTTGGGGCGAAAGTTTACAACAAAAGCAGGAGAGCCCCTGGGCAATTTCTCTCACCGAACCAGCTCGAGAAGCGTTTGAACTCCTTCCTTCTGATTGGCCTGATTAACTTCCCCTGGCTCTTTGAGGATGA
>NW_027558687.1:0-8913 GCF_052425735.1 Oculina patagonica
GTATTGTTTCCTCTATGTACCGTAAAATTCCTGTTATAAGCCCTCCCGCTTATAATCCCCCCCCCCCGGTTATAGGCCCATCTATCTCGAAACAAAAGAATACATCCGATTATAAGCCCTCCCGGATATAAGCCCCCCTCTGCCGGATGACCATACTGAATAGGGCTAAATGTTGCTTTATTATTCGTTTTTAACTTAAAAACGTATTTTGATCAACACTCAAGGGCTGTTTTCGAAACGTTATTGTTATTCCGCTTATAAGCCCTCCCGGATATAAGCCCCTCCGCTTATAAGCCCATCCAAAACCCCTTACGAAGTTGTATAAGCCCAGGGCTTATAACCGGAATTTTACGGGTATGTTTTGTGAATCGTGCTGTATGTTGGCACGTCAAAGTTCAAAACAATAGAAATTATTATTATTTAACGTTTAGCCTTTCGAAATCCATATTTTTAAAAACACGTATTTGCGTTACCCGCAGTCAGTACAACATTGTGAGATAGTTGTCCTTGTTTTGCGCGATACCAGCTTTTGACTTAAGTTGGATAATAGTTACGTTAAGTGTTATTGCTAAGGTTCTAAACTATGATTGGTATGAAAGATAAATAACAAAGGGACTGAAAAGGAAAATTGCCAACCAAGCTGTCTTTGGTAGTAAAACAACAATTACCTCCCCGGAACCCCTTCTTACCGACAGGTTTGCAGGGGGAAGTTTCCATTATTTCCAGTGGTATGCCCATATATTGCGGGTACTTGTCGTCGTACCAAACCAGCAGTTCTGTCCTGGCCGGGATATCTTTGAATGCTCGGTAATAAATGTTCCCGCTGTACTGAAATGCAAACATGTTTTGTTCCCCTCCGTGCCGTGCGCAGCGGATGTATCTCATCCAACTTGACTTGTTCTCATCGCGTCCATCAATGTAATAAAGCAACTTTCCTTCGTGAAATATCTGTAAACAATAACAAATCCGTGTAAAAAACTGACCGAAAAAGGATGGCCGGATTTCTTGGATCTTTGGCCAAATTTCCTTTACTGGCGAAACTCCGCCCAAGAACGATATTTAGTTTAGGTTTCTGATTGAACGACAATAAAAAATACTCCTGGATGTACAACTTAGCCCCCTCTCTAATAATTACAATCTTCCCTTCTACTAAGATTTTGAAAGAAAAATCAGCCCCCGTTATAAGGGCTTATACAGTACAACCCCGGTAACTCGAACTCGGATAAGGCTCCAACACGCCGCTAACTCGAACTTCCATTTCCCTTGGATTTGACCCCACCTTTCAGTCATTTTTACTCGGTTAACTCGAACTCGGATAACTCGAAAACCCCGTTAAATTTGGGTCAAATTTACCCCAATAACTCGAATTCCAGTTCTTTCAACTCGCCATGGTTTCCCATTGATAAGAGCAACGAACAGATCACGTATCTTGACAGCCATTTTCCACTCTTCGTGTTAGAGTTTCTGATGAAATAAGGTCAATTTGCACTGTACTGAAAAATAAGTTGACTATCAATTATTAACTTGGCAAATTAAATATTCAATCGTCCCGAAAACTCGAAACCCCGCTAACTTGAACTGTTTTTCTTTCCCTTTCAGAGTTCGAGTTACACGGGTTCTACTGTATTTCTCAATCTTGTAAAAAGCGCAGAATAAACAGGACGTTACCTCCCACATGTACGATGCATCTGCTCCGAGCAGCACTTCTTCGGGCCGTACCAGTTCCCCCTCATATGGACCAATCCACGTGCCTAATGGAATAGTCTGTTTAGCGCACACTCCGTACCCCGCGCCAGGGATACCTGATATACACAGACCAACCTCATTTGGAAATGACTCCACCGCGTTTGGCAGTTTTAAGGTGTTGTTGTTGTTTATATTATTATTGTTGTTTACCGTTGTTGTTATTTTGAGTGTTTGATGGGGACCGTGTAGTTGACACTGTTCTGTACGCTCTTGATGACATCCTTTGCACCCTAGGGGGAGAGGGAGAAATAATTTTTAGCTGAATTCGGCAAGTTAATTTAAAAGTGTGTTTTCAATATCCCAAAACCATGTGACCAATTACGTTGCGTCAGTGTCTTTCTGCTTGTTGATTTCTCCAGAAGATAAATGAATTAGTCAAATTTTCACTAATAACGCGCAATATTTGATTGTTTGCTCATCCTTCGTTTCTGAAGGTCTAAAGCCCGGCCCAAATGAGATCATATGTTGACAAGCGTTTTAACTTTCGTTCTATTTGGCCAGAAAATCTCGAGCACCGTGCGCCCTCGGTGACTATCGAAGGCACTATCGAATGCTCTCATCGAATTTAGACCTGCTCAATTTTTGTGTTTGAGAATGGTCAAGAATTTTTTCTCGTTTGTCTACGGTCGCAAAGAGGCAAGGAAAGCTCTTAACTAATTTTCTTCCTGCAACTCTCAACTGCGACTTTTGTCCTCGTTGTGGCCCTAGCTTAATCAGATGGATAAAAAAATTCTTATAAGACAGTTAAACGTGTAGTATCGCTTATATTTTTGCTCGTTGTTTGTGTTTTAACCGCCGACAGGGAAGGACCATAACACGAGCTTGCAACAAACATTACACTACCACAGTACCAAATTAACACTTTCAACTGGCGATTTGTCGGTTGGTTAACACATACAGGCCTACCCGACAAAAAAGCACTCTACGAAACATTTAACACTGGTTTTCGATCACTTTGACTGTGTTACGTACATTCCACTCAGTTGTAAATCAAAGTATCACTGACTAGGTTTCAAAAGTTGTTAGCCTCGATACAACCTGTTGAAGGATGTTGACCATAAAAAGCAAATAAGGAAAAAATGAACAAACTAACAAGCAAACAAACTGTGGAATTGTCCGGATTAAAGTGTGGCGTGTGTTCGGACCAGTTTCCGGGTGATAACTTTAAGTTCGAGCGCTCCTCTTCGTTTCGTATTGATCATCTCACGACCACTTGATGTACTTTTTTGCTATCAAATGTAAGTTAGAAGTCTTTTACTAGTTATTTTAACAAAAAGGTGTTTCTGTTCACTTAGCCTCAGTGAAATCCGTTTCATCGATTTACTTCACTGCTGTACAGACTGATACTTTAGTTTTTTTCGTCGTCTTAAAGTAAACATGCAAGCTTGTCTTGTTGTGGAACTTATAATTTAACCTGGGTGGCAAACTTGGAACACTAGCTTGTTAGAGAAATCATTACACTAAACTGAAGTTTTGTTCTTCTTCTTTATCAAGAAACACAGAAGCTCACAGAAAGAATCGAGACCAACTTTTAAACCACGAGACCTCCTATTGATTATTTCGAAACGCCTATAGCCAATATTTTTTTTTTACCGCTACAAGACTAAAATGACCAAAATGTTTAACAGTCGCTTCGATAATACCCTCTTCGAAATCATGGCTCATTAAGAAATTGCAGGAGAAATCTCCTTCAGAACTTTCTGGGTTTAATTTAATGTTTGGATAAGGAAGGCAATCAAAACCGTCTCCAAGCTGAAACTCAGAAAAAAACTGTAACCCGCAGAGGAAGAATATTTGCGAGGACAGCAAAATTTCTGCTATAATGCACTTATGTATAGGTTTGTTTTAGGAGTCGTTTTCAGTCGCTTCTTGTGTAAGAGCTGTTTTTCACTGTAAATAAATATTTTGCGGAGTTTGACATTAGTCAAAGAGAAAAGTAAAGGACAAAACTTGCAAGCAAAAAAAACACAGAAAAGAGATCGCTTCCAAATTACGAAAAAGTAAAAACAGAATCGTGTTTAACATGAAGTAAGCTAAGCGAACGAAAAATGGAGCCTGATCAAGGTTAGAGCAAACTGATTTCAGGTGAGTTAACGAAATTGCATAGCTGTACTAGAAATGCTATCATCCATCTGAAATATTAAGAGTTCCTTTTTAAAACTTTGGTTTTTAAATGATGTTATTGCTTTAATTTTCAAATAAATCTTCATTTTCTGATGACAGGTCTGATGACGCAGTGCAAATGATGCTGTGAACCAAAGCTGGTTAAATAACGGACTGCTTGGCACAATTCAGTCTGTGGTTAAATTTGTTTGATGGTCAGTTTACTTAAACGACCACTCAAAATTCTACGATTTGCGTCACTTGCTTATAGAATAAGACTTGATATATATCTAAAATGAGACCAATACTAAATATAAGTTATATAACTCGACATTAAACCGAGGATGTATCATAATGTATCATTAGCAACATTGTAGCAATAATGTTTGTATTTGGTGTTTGCTCACTTAACACTCAATCTGTGAAAAGACACCAAAAGCTTATTGTCTTACTATCTGAGTAAACTAATAAATGTTTTGCTCAGGTAATGATAGAAAATTGAAGTAGATGAAGCCTTTATAAACTAGTTTGCGAGTCAAATAGAAATATGCTCAACTTTGCCAGCTTTTTTCCTTACCCGAACTGGTGACTGAAATTGGTTACGAAATTTGTTGTAAGTTAAATTTTACGCACATTTTACATGAGACTGCGACTTACAGTAGCTGTGGACTTCTTCTCTATGTTGAAGGGAAGTTTTAAAATCTTCCTTGCTCACAAAGATTACTTCGTTTCGCTTGTACAAACATCGGTGAAGATCATCTGCTGTGCAGAGCACGGGTTGAGTTGCTTGTTGATGAAATGTTCTCGCTCGCGTACTGACGAAACTGTGTTCGCCTTTTGTTTTTGTTCTTGAAATTCCTGCGTTACTCATCTGAAATTTAAAAAACAATAAAGAAAATTACAGCTGCTCAAATGCGTATGAACACATGTACAATTAATGAAGATAGCCAAGAGCCAATATGGTCGCTCAATTTGTTCTGAATAAAACAATCTAAACATTACCGCGTTAGCAATAGTTGTTCGTTTAGGTGCTAAGTACAGAAAGAACTAAATTATGTACTATTTGGCCAGAGACAACAGCGAAAGCTACTTCAATCAATTTTCAGTTTAAGGGGAAATGTTGACAACGTAACAACCAAACAGCGCATGACGTCGCTCGAATTTTTCAACAGACTTTGATGATTTTGACGGCTTTGACGAAATAGTGACGTAATTCAAATAAACCGTTAGTGAACTATGCAATAAAGCTAGGGTTATGTAACCCCAGTCGGTTATTTTGAAATTCCGTAAGTATCGAGAAACATTTCGCACATCCAAAAAGTTTTGGGCATGTTGCGACCCTCAGCGCGCACGAATATTTCCATTAGAGGCTTGCGTTTTGTGTTTTATCCTCGTTAACAGCGTAGTTTGCATATTTTTATTGTTATACATATGGACGAGTAACCCCAGCTGCTCTCATTTGCGAAGAATTTTTTCTGCCTTGTCTGTATGCCTCGCACGGGCCACTGAAAGTTAAATCATTTCACTGTTGCAGTCTGCTGAGCTACCCACTTGAAAACTGAATGCTTCTTTGTCGAGCAAGTTGTCATATAGTGAAATGTTTCAGTGAACTTAGCGTTCATTAATTAGCCAAGCGTATCTTTGAGATAAAGAAATGCAAATTTTGCGTGAGAACTTCCATGGTAATGAATCCAAATGAACCACCTCAAAGAAAGTTCCGATCATTTCAAATGGAAATAAATATTGGATGGAAATTGGTGTTTTGAAGTGACTAAAGAGAAGTAATGGCTGTTGATAACACTAATTAATCAGTTTCTATCATCATATTCTTGTTTTATGATTTGGTATTTTTCTAAAAAATGGCGCAGATCTAAACAAAAACTTTGTGGCTCGTTCAAAGCAGTAATATTTTCTACCCTAATCTGAAACACCCTTCTGTTAGTACAGCAAGCAACCTAACCTAACTTAACTGCTGGTATTTTCAGCAAACAAAGCTTCTCCTTTTTTGCCAATATAAGCTAAGTATTCTTTGGACACTTCATCTTCTCAAGACTGTTATCTGCCCAAAATGTCAACACCCATATTTGGATTAAATCTGCAAATTCCCAAAACATCGCCTTACCTGTCATAAAATTGAAGCGTTCCTTTCAGAGTGTACAAGTATTACGTCGTTTATGCCACTAAGTCTCCACGTATTTGCACTTTTAAACAGACTTCTGGCACACTAAACATGATCGTCTGCTTGTTTGCGTGAAGGAAACTCCGGCTCAGTTCAATGAGTTCATGGGAGGATGACCATCGAGTCACTAACCAGCTAATCAACACACCAGCTTAAGAGCGATGTCGGCAGTTGATTGACATATAAGTGACGTCACTGTGATCGGCGCATTGTTTAAAGAGGCTCTGCCTCACCTCACTGCGCAAGCCATCCTTTCGTCCTCGATGCATAGTGCATGAAGATTATTCATATTCGTCTGACAGTTACTAAATGCGTCTGATTAATGCAACAGCTTTCTAGAAATTTCCAATTTCAAGGTTTGCGCACATTACATATTGGATCTAGCCCTTGGGTTCCGCTAGGTATCTGAACAATTAAGGATTTTCAAAGCGTTCATCCTTTCGTCCCCCACCGAAAAACAATAATAGCCAAGATAAATTCGACCCTCAAGGGGGCTGCTCGAGCCCTGAATATTTGTCGCGTAGCCAAGGGGAGGCACGAAGAAATCCAAGGGCCCGTCTTGGGGCTCTGAGCCTCATATATTTGGGCCGGGAGTTCTAAAGCCTGGGCGGTTACGATACGAGGGAAAAACGGTCTTGTATGTTACATAATTCTGCATTTTTAAGACGTGATGGAAAGCGAGCGCTGTCTTTGTTTTGTCTATGTCTTCCCAGGTGTCCACACAAGTACAATGAAGACAATGCTACCCACAAACAGAATAATATTTGCAGCTAGCAACTGGAACGGTGAGCGGTAATGCGCATGAGTAGAATTTCTTTTGCAGATTTCCGACGAATCTTTACAACCAATGTTAAAACGTTAACATTTTAACCATATATGGGCAGCGTGCGTATTTGTTGAATAATAATTGCAGATAATGTAGTGGTTTCTAAACCAATCAAAAGGAAGGGAAAATAAATTGAAAAAGATTTCTTGTTGTTTTCCCATCAGCATGGCCATTTAAATTTTCAGGGATTAATACAAAGCAAATTCAAAACTCTATTGCTTCTGCTTATTTTGTCAATATTAAATAAACCCAACAAGTAATTCGAGCTTATTTTGTTTTTTATTTTAGTATCGTACCTTGTTTTGCTTACTGGACTTAGCTTTCATATTTCCGACGTTCAAACTATTTACAACAATGTAAGAAGACTACTATTCCGTTTTAAAAGCTTTCCTTGAAAACTGGGAAATAAACCCTAGCACTGGGGTAACCCTTCCTGCCTTTAAAGGAGAAGTTCACTCCAGAATGGCCATTAATTTTTTTTACGCCAATAAAAAGTTTATGCAAAGATATGTTATTCACCAAAATTTCAGCTTCTAACGAGCGCTTAAACCCTACGAAATCCTTTTCTGAAGTAGCCCAAGACTCGACAACTGAACGCCGCCATCTTGGAGGTGTTAATGTATGAGTGACGTCAAAGAGCTCAGCCTGAAGTTGAGCGGGAAAATTTTAATTACTTCAAACTTTTTGTTTCTTTGTAGTGGCTTTTGTTTGTCAAAATGCCTGTTTGTGCAGCTCCATTTTGCTTAAACAGAGCTCCAAGAAATACAAAAAGAGGTATTTTCGTTTTCACCGTCTTTCAATATTTAAAGAACAATTGCTCAAAAGCGGACACAAATATTTGTGTGTTCCGGCGTTAAATCGGGGTCCGATCGAGTTCATTATCGAAGTGCAATTTTTTCAGGTTGATCTATTATTACCTATCCTTCGAGACCCTCGATTTTCCTCGTCGTCCCGCTCGACAATCTGTCTCTGGGTCTCCGAGGATGATCATGATACCAATGTTGCAGTATTGCATACGGTACTTGCATGTTGCAATCAAGATTTGTGACAAACAGAACATAAACAACCAATAAGTCCATAAACGGCAATGTCACCAATGTCCTTCGCGGTGATAAACGTCCTCTTCCACTGTTCGCTTCAGTCGTGACGACATGAACGCGAACATTGCTGTTTCGTTTTGTTTACAGCATCCATCCTAGTTATTTTACGCCGGACGTTTCCTTGAACATTATAAATAACTTCCAAAGTAGCAGACCGTACCAGTTTGTCGTAGCAGTGCTACTGAAAAGAATATATTTACTTGTTTGCTTGACCACAAATAATCGCCGGGACCTCGATCAAACGCTCCCAGGGTTTATTTAAAAGTTAGCAGTTTTGACCCGGCGTTTATACGAAGCCGGCGTTTAATCGGGGACCCGCGTTTAATCGAGAAAATACGACGAAGTGAACAACAACAACAGAGAGTTTCTCTGGTTGATTAAAAATCCTCCCTTAAATAAAATAAAAAAGTGAAATAGCATAATTGTAACATTTTGTTGGTATTGCGTCTGCCTTTTTCTTTTTTTGGGGGATTATTTTCACTCAGTAGACTGTATCTGTAATCTTCTTCGAAGCAGTCTTCCGTATAGTTTTCGGAACACACAAATATTTATGTCCGCTTTGGCAGGAATTTTTCGTTTCTGCCCATTCTTATAATCCATTCGTGAGCTTTTTTTCTTTTTAGATATTGAAAGACGGTGAAAGGTTTTTTGTATCTCTTGGAGCTCTGTTTGAGAAACATGGATCTGCACAAACAGGCATTTTGACAAACAAAACAAAACAAGGAGTTTTGAGTATTCAAACTTCAGGCTGAGCTCTTTGACGTCACGCATACATTACTAGCTCCAAGATGGCGGCGTTCAGTTGTCGAATTTTGGGCTACTTAGAGAAAGATTTCGTAGGGTTTTAGCGCTCGTTGGAAGCTGAAATTTTGGTGAGTAACATATTTTTGTATAAACTTTTTATTGGCGTAAAGAAAATAAATGGCCATTCTGGAGTGAACTTCTCCTTTAAACAAAGC
>NW_027558688.1:0-8898 GCF_052425735.1 Oculina patagonica
AGAAAAAAATGTTTAAGAGGAGATTTGTAGAAGAATCCGACAACGTCCGGTAATGCTATGAAAAATTGTTCGCTTATCCTTTGCATGAAGGTAGTCCTTATTAAAACTAAAAACGTTATGTTGTTTTTTTCTTCAAATATTTTTATTTTTCTGAGAAAAACGAAATTTTTTGATTTGACATCTAGACTCGTCTAGACTCGATTGAGAGGGTACAAATTGGGTTGAAAATTGACCATTTTCAATCGATTCGTATGTCAAAACCATCACGCGCAGAAAAAAATAAATACAACCGGTCTATTGCATGACTCTTCCTTGTCCAAATAAGCATAGTTTCAAGAGTTTTGGTTTAATCTAATTATTTTACGGTAAACAAAACCAGACTATTCTCACGCGAAATGAAAGTCGGTCGGTCAAAAGAATCGTCATTTTCACTATGTGCCTTATCTCAGAATTCCTTGAGATAAATATATTTCAACTGTAGAAGGATGATACTTTTAAAATATTTAAAGTTTTGTCTGGGTAAATGATTAAGCACTTGTCAAAAAATTATTCAAAATCGTACAAAAACGACACAAATCACGCAAGCTTTCGAATGCGTGACTAAAAGTATTACCATCGTATTTGTTCTTTAAATCAATTTAGTCGCAACACTAGCAATACCAAGGCATAAATCATAATAAATATGTTCACCTTTGCTTGATTATGATATCCTGTCCCATGCAATACGTTTTTTCCTGTCATTTCTTCAATGGCTTCCCGTTCAGTTCGCATGCCGCTTGTCGAATCCGTCTGCGACTGGTGAATTTAAAGCAACCACCGATACGAGTTTAACCAAATATGTATCGTCATGATTAACAAGCCCTTTTGTGTTACTTGATTAAGCCATATTTCAGGTCATAGCCGGCAAAGCGTTTTCGATAAGCCACTTTGCAGTGCCTGTTGGCCCCGTTATTATTCCAAGTGAAGTATAAATTTGCATACTTTCGAGACAAGCGTGACAGTTTTTTATACTTAGGAGTGGGGTGAGGAAGGGTCTTAAATTTTTAGATGAATCAATGGTTTGAAAACGTTTGGGGATGAATTGTCACAAACTCGTATTTGCTACGTGATTTACTTATAAGTTCTGCTTACGCTCAAAATCAAAGAGAGAAAACCGGTAAAAGTATTGACAAAAAGCCGCTGTAGGAAAAAGTGTTGTAATCTATTAAAGTTAGACTTTCTAAAAGTCGTTTGCTTCTCGTTTCCGGTTTGGTGGTAGTCTATAATCTACTAATTGCTGGTTGCTCCTTCTATAAAAACCATATAATTCAGTGATGTACTTCGTTATTCTCCAAAACAACAAAGTAAAATAATTGACCTTGTGTGTGCGAGAATTCACGTTGTTGACTTTTAGGAGACGAGACTAATTTAATTTACTAAACTCGATTATAGATGTTTGAATGATTTCTTTTTCTCACGAACCATTTGTGGAGCAACCGGCACAACACAGTCCCCGTAAAGTGCTTTTTCCTCAGTTGTCTGGTGAACTGTTGGAAACTCCACATGTTCTCGCTGCACTTGGTGTCTCATAGAAGTTTCTTGTTCTTTTAAAACGATAGTTGGAGTCCCTGCTCGAAGGATCGACGCGATTTTACTATCTGTCCCTTTCATCGATCCGAGCTTGGAATTGGATGGCGAAAAAGTTCCAGTACATGCAAAGTGCCTCACGAGATTGCTTATCACAGTAAAGGGAAGACTTCTAAAGGAGATAGAGATGTAGGAAGAGAAATATCAAATGTCATATTCCAGAAAACTGGTATCCTTGTTCCCGTGGGGTCAGGTTTGACGTTGTGAAATTCTTTTACATCCCCATGTAAAATACGGTATTAGTTTGTGACAATTCATCCCCAAACGTTTTCAAACCATTGATTCATCTAAAAATTTAAGACCCTTCCTCACCCCACTCCCTAAGTATAAAAAACTGTCACGCTTGTCTCGAAAGTATGCAAATTTATACTTCACTTGGAATAATATCGGGGCCAACAGGCACTGCAAAGTGGCTTATCGAAAACGCTTTGCCGGCTATGACCTGAAATATGGCTTAATCAAGTAACACAAAAAGGGCTTGTTAATCATGACGATACATATTTGGTTAAACTCGTATCGGTGGTTGCTTTAAATTCACCAGTCGCAGACGGATTCGACAAGCGGCATGCGAACTGAACGGGAAGCCATTGAAGAAATGACAGGAAAAAACGTATTGCATGGGACAGGATATCATAATCAAGCAAAGGTGAACATATTTATTATGATTTATGCCTTGGTATTGCTAGTGTTGCGACTAAATTGATTTAAAGAACAAATACGGTGGTAATACTTTTAGTCACGCATTCGAAAGCTTGCGTGATTTGTGTCGTTTTTGTACGATTTTGAATAATTTTTTGACAAGTGCTTAATCATTTACCCAGACAAAACTTTAAATATTTTAAAAGTATCATCCTTCTACAGTTGAAATATATTTATCTCAAGGAATTCTGAGATAAGGCACATAGTGAAAATGACGATTCTTTTGACCGACCGACTTTCATTTCGCGTGAGAATAGTCTGGTTTTGTTTACCGTAAAATAATTAGATTAAACCAAAACTCTTGAAACTATGCTTATTTGGACAAGGAAGAGTCATGCAATAGACCGGTTGTATTTATTTTTTTCTGCGCGTGATGGTTTTGACATACGAATCGATTGAAAATGGTCAATTTTCAACCCAATTTGTACTCTCTCAATCGAGTCTAGACGAGTCTGGATGTCAAATCGAAAATTTCGTTTTTCTCAGAAAAATAAAACTATTTGAAGAAAAAAACAACATAACGTTTTTAGTTTTAATAAGGATTACCTTCATGCAGAAGATGAGCGAAATCCCTGTAT
Source organism: Oculina patagonica (assembly GCF_052425735.1). Taxonomy (NCBI): domain Eukaryota; kingdom Metazoa; phylum Cnidaria; class Anthozoa; order Scleractinia; family Oculinidae; genus Oculina; species Oculina patagonica. The sequence continues at coordinate 2,904 of NW_027558688.1, forward strand.
TTTAAGAATTGCCGCAAAAAACAATTTTTGTTCGATTCTTCTACAAACTTGCTCTTAAGCTTGATCATTTTAAGATCATAAATTGTAGTGGTATATGAAAAATAAAATGTGACGGTTTCGTCCTAAACGTAACATTACTTACTAAGTGATTATAGCGAAAAAAACACCAAGTCAATTGGTTTATTGCTAAATAAAAGTTTACACGAAGACTAACAAACTACGGCTAGGCTGAGGCTAAATTGCATCACAACATCGCGCAAAAACACTGACAAAACGGCTAACTATTGTGCCCTTAATCTTACGCTGGATTTCCACTGACGCGCAATTTTTTTACGTGCGTTTACGTGCGTGTAAAAATTTAGAGACAATGTATGAACGACTTGCCTCATGTGTACGCAAGTTGTTCATGCACTGTCTCTACTTTTTTTTCACGCACGTAAACGCACATAAAAAAACACGCGTAGTGGAAATTCACCTTTACACTAAGAACAACACATCACAAAGCACTTACTTGACCATCTGTTTGTTGGGTGGTCTCAGGAAAATCACAATGGGGTACAGCTGGGCAAAGTTAAGCCTCTCCACCTCTTCAGGGGTGATGTCCAACAAGCAATGCTTGCCCTGAAAAAAATAAAATAAACATCATTGACAAAACCGGCCACTCCATATCAGGTACACTTAACTCTTCTGTAAACGACTCTTTAATACAAAACCTGTATCTGCAACACTTGGCTTCTCTTTGAACCTTATCTACAAACATTTTGGGAGAACTTGCAAAATTGGTTTCCTGAGATTTTTAGATTTTTTTGTTATGTTTTTCCTTGATGTTGTTTTGGCTTTGTACAATGTAATGATTACTCACGCTGTCAATCACAGCCTTGATTGACGTGTAGCTCAGCGAGCGACGGGATGACCGCATGGGACTCCTTCCTGCAGGCTGCATCCCTCTAAAGGCAGCTGAAATAAGGTAACACTTTAAAATTAACTTGTGTAACAGTTAACAAAACAAAGATTTCTTTTTTTGTTACATTCTCTGTTTTAGTACACCACACAGGAATTATATCACACTAACATAAATTTTTATTTAAATCAGCAAATTGCATAAGATTTTGAGTGTTTAATAGAACTAAAGGAACATTGGAATGAACAAATTGTAGTGGATGTAAAAGTAAAAATATATACATGTATGCCATTTCAGCGATTGTAACACATTAGCGTTAGAAACCTTCGAGAAATTTTTAACAGACAATCGCCACTGGGAAATTACAGACTTTAATGATCTTACTTGGAATGGCAAATGTGTCTGGCATGTCTTGTAGCAGCTTGTCTCTTGTTATGTCAGCAATCGGTCCCAGTAGAACAACTGGTCTGATAAATCCAGCTATAAACACAATAATCAAGTTTCTAAACACAAACTAAACACACGGAATCAGATAAGCAACAACAATGGTGTTCTTCCAACACTTAACAAAATCATGTACACTAGTAAATTAACTTACGTTTTCTAAGAGCAACTCTTTCGTATGCTGGGAGCTTGTTTTCTTTTGCAGTGGTAGCTGAAAAATAAAAACGAGAGTTACAAATATGCCTCCATCCCAACAAAGAAATTCTCCTTGCTTTGGCTATACCCTCCTTATACTTGGACATTTTTTCCATATCAGGACAAGTCTTTTTTTTATTTACACTGGCTGTGACAAAGTTATAAATTAAAAACCAACAACAGTTTTCATCCAGCAATGAACTTGGATTTTGTATACTTAACTCAGTTATTATTATGCCTGTTACAGTAACTTGAAACTTCTCAAATTTACATCAATAAATTTCCAGGGTTTGAAAACCCTTCTGAGGTCTTTTGCATTAACAGAAGATGCATTCCTCCCATGAAAACTTTCACTTACTGAAGGATTCCTCATCCAGATGATCAGATGACACAAACTTGTATTTCTTGAGGGTTCCACCTCTGGAATTACTCCTTTTCAGACTTCCATAATTACTTTCTCCCTTCTTTGGCGTCATTTCTTCAACTTTGTGTTGAACTTGAGCCAACTGTTCAGCCCTGTAAGAAAACAAACCTGACTGTAAGTCCATGAAAAAAATAAACAAAGTTAATACAGTTGAATCCCGATAACTCAAACCTTCAAGGGAAATCGAAAAAGATTCGAGCAATCAGGAGTTCGAGTTATCGAGGGTAAAATTAGTAAGAAAATGGCCTGAAGGGAAATGGAAAAAGGTTCGAGTTAGCGGGAGTTCGAGGTATTGATGGTTCGAGCTATCGGGATTCAACTGTTAACAGGCCAAAATTTGATAAATAAGTTCCTTCGAACAATCAAACACCCAACTTTAAGCAGTCATTACAGTCTGTCTGTCTGTTTGTCTGGAACAGTGACTCAGTTTTCTAAAACCATTATTTATTACCTGGATTTGTTAGGGATAATTCCAACATCTGTCTCCTGCCCCTGTTTTGTTACGACCTGTGCACGCCATGTTCCAATCACGCCATCATGCATAGTGTCCCAGATGTGGAAGACATCTTCCCTCTGGAATGAACACTCATTGTCCTTCATCTTCTCATAGTCAAAATGAGTTCTGCAAGTAAAAATTGTTATGTTATATCACCACTGGTGCCATGTTTTGCAACCATCTTTAACTCAGGTAGCTGCCTACAATATTGTACTTTGTATTTTTTTTGTAAAATGTTTAGAATTGAAAGGATCACCTTCTGTTGTGCAGGAGCTAAAATTACCAGGTGTACACTTGATTTTGTTTGTTCACTGTTTCTTTGAATGAACTTACTTGATGTAAAATGAATCTCCTGATTCTTTGCTGATCTTGTCATAAGCTACAAAATGAGAATGGTTGACACAATATTACACATACAATTTGCTACCTTAATAAAGTTAAAAAAAGTGGTACTCTCTCTACTATGTGCAAAAGATCAGATGCCTCAGTCAACAAGCAATCGGGGAAGTAGCTTAAAGTCAGCAATTGGGTAAAAAGCCTCAGCTGTCCAGAGATATTTAAAAAAGATTTTGAAGCCCTTTCCTCAACAAGTACACGCCAAGTTAGGGCCTGTTTACATGACTCCTGAATGACTTTCATTCCAGAACGAGTTCATACCATCCTCAAATATCTCTCTGTATCTGTTTACACGATACTGGGACAAAATTTTGTTTCTGCGCGAATCATTTCATTTTGGTTTTCATTTAAGAGTGAAACTTTCATTCTGGAATGACATCTTATTCTGCTTACATGTAAATACAAAACGAATTTTGGTCCAAGATGAAACTGCATCTCATGAAACTCCATACAGAGGCCACAGATTGAAGTCAGAGCAAAAAAAAAATGTAATATTACGGTACTTCATGTTTAGCCCAAGAAGTAGCCCTACGGTCAAATTGCTCGTTAAAATTGCTGATATGGCCATAAAGCCCAAAAACCATGCAGTTAAAAAGGACTCACAGTTCTAGGTTACAGCTGGTTAAAGATTTCACAAAGTTCTCTACAAAGAACAACCACACAATATTTACTTTGTCTCCTGTACTTGCACAGAAGGTTGACTTCGTCTCCAAGAGACAACAGGATCAAGACCGCTTCTTCTCTTGTGATGTCTTTGAAATCTATGTCATTGGCCTGTAAATATACAACAGGAGACATTTCTTAGAGTTTGTTAAAATCAAACCCTTTCAGCAAACTCAACAACATGCCTTTTACAAGCAAGGGCATATTAAAGCTTAAATTGTATGGTCTGCAAGGCCACATTAATTGGGGCTACCACTGCAGTAGCAAAATGACTCAGTTCCCTCAAGATTCAATTTGAGACAACACGTAGAAGGGAATGTTCTTTCTGTATTTATTTAGCATTTTAGCCTTGTTTACTGCCTGTTTACATCACACAATCCTCATTACAAACAGAAATGGGGCTACTGGCTTTTACCAGAATGTCTAAAGTCGGCCCAGTAATCTCGTTCCCAGAGCCTGCCTTCCCATTGACCAGTGGTTGGGAAACCGCTCTAGGCTAATCCAAAACCAGAACCTGGTTTGATTGTGTGCGTGTGTCAGAGATTGTGATGTAACGAACAAGTTTTCAACAGCCAATCAGATTCAATTGTCTTTTTGATGAACTTTCAGATTAGCCCAGAGGACCCAATCCCTGGCACAGAGCAGGAAGATTGCAGCCTCCGGGGACAAGATTGTCGGCCCAGAGGAAGACATCCATGACTACTGGATTTTAGCCAAAAGCATTTTCCCAAGATGACAAAGTTTTGCATTACTATGACCAGCCAATCTGACTGTATACATACAATATCAAGACATTATATCTTGATCACTGTCATGATTACCCACCATTAGTACTTGGTCTCCCTTTCTTAACCCTTCATTGTATGCAGGGCTCCCCTCCTTTACAGCTGCCACAAAAATACCAGCCTTGTTTCCACCAGATACTTGGATACCAAGACTGCCACTCTTACGGAAAGCAACCAGACGAGCATCTCTGTGAAATTGTGAGTTACAAATCATGAAATTATTACTTTCTCGAAGGCTTACTATTTTAAAGTTCCAACCAATAAAAACAAAAGCCTCTGTAAACAATGTAACTAATGGTAACCTAACTTGTTTTAAAGTTTTAACATACTTAGCTGCTACTACTACATGTGTTCTTATTTTGAAGGTTAAAATTCAATTTTAATTATTATCTTAAAGTGCATATGAAGTAAAAAATAATTGTTGCTAATTTTGAAGGCTTTTCAAAATAAAGAAGACGGCGTTCTCCGTTTTGAAATATCTTTTTAGAGATATTTATGTTTTAGTATTATGCAAATAAGGAAAGTGATGATGTCATAAATTGTTCCACAGAAAGATAAAATACTGAATCAAGAGTTTCTCTAGAAATATTAGAGCAATGTTTTCCAAACTTGGCACCATAAATGTACAGTACACTTTAAGCCATGTTGACACTGCAGTTGTTTGAGAAAATAGAAAGTTTGAACCATAATCAAAATTAACGTTATACAGTTCTCAAGCGATCTCAAATAATCATACATGAATACATTTTTAAAACGAAATGACACAGTACCCTCTATATCTCCTGCGGTCTACAGAGTCCATGTCACGGCGATCACTGCGTGGGGAACTTGATGTTGACTCCACATAATTAACACTTGATCTTGATTCATTCACAGGTGAATTTCTCCCCCAGGAACTTAAACCACCAGGTGTATATGTGACTATAAAAAATAATGATTGTTAGAAGTGATTATTATCCAGTTTCTCACTTACTATCAAGACAAGAATGAAAGTTAATAAGATAACATGAATTGATCACCAAGGGATAATGTGCTGTTATCTTTCTTGACAAGTTAAAACTACAGTGATATCAAACTTCTGCTAACTGATATCTCCTGTAGGTAGACATCTCCTCTAAGCAGACACTTGGTTATGCAGTAGAATCCCGATTTCTCGAACCTCCAGGGAAAACAAAAATTGGTCCAAGAAATCAGAAGTTTCAAGAAACCGAGGGTTCGAGAAGTTAGGATTCTACTGTAGTCAAAGCCATACAAACACCACATTTTTTACTTCCCATACAGGGCTCAAAATAATTTTCGGACAGTTGCCATGACCGGCCAAACAATTTTAGCTTGTCAAATGTCATTTCTGACCCGTCAAAACATTGAAAATAGCACTTTTAAACTACCGCTCATTTCTGCTGATCGTTAGATCGTCTTCGTTTGCATGGCATAAAAAACCCCACTATTTCATGACTGTTTTGGCTTAAATTTTTATGAATAGATCGCTTTCTAAGTGATAGTGACAAGTCAATCGAAAAGTCGTTAGAATTTAAGTTAAGGTTTAAAGATAAAGTGGTATCAATTTTTTTTTTCTGGCCATCAGTTATCATTTCAAAAGCCATGTTTATGACAAATCATTTTGACTGGACATTGTCCGTTGATCAGCCGTTATTTTGAAAGCTGCCATACCCATAAGCAGACACTAAGTT
>NW_027558689.1:0-8903 GCF_052425735.1 Oculina patagonica
TCTACTGTAAACAGACAAGACTGGTCAGCCTAAGGCAGTTGGATTCTTAACCTGTTTCTGTTTGCGATTAAATTACAGTGTAACGTGACTGGTGTAAACTAGTAATACGTGACTCGCAGGGCCTCGCGAAGCTCGGGGTTATTGTTGCCTAGTAACGGACAGAATACAGCAGACAGAATAGAAACAGAAACTGAACAACAACGAACTGCACGATTACAGAGACTTCGACAAAATACAGCAGACAGAATAGAAACAGAAACTAAACAACAACGAACTGCACGATTACAGAGACTTCGACAAAATACAGCAGACAGAATAGAAACAGAAACTGAACAACAACGAACTGCACGATTACAGAGACTTCGACAAAATACAGCAGACAGAATAGAAACAGAAACTGAACAACAACGAACTGCACGATTACAGAGACTTCGACAAAATACAGCAGACAGAATAGAAACAGAAACTGAACAACAACGAACTGCACGATTACAGAGACTTCGACAAAATACCGCGGACAGAATACAAACAGAAACTGAACAACAACGAACTGCACGATTACAGACCCAGCAGTTTATAGCCTGAATAGGCGTTGAGGGAGTATTATGTGCAAATCAGTGTTATTTTAATCCGAAAAGAAAAACGATAAAAATGAAAGGCTCAGGATTCGAACCCACAAAAAAAAATAATAGTAAAAAAAAAAAAAAAAAAAAAAAAAAAAAAAAAACCCTAGCCGGATTCGAACCCCACCCTCAGTCCCGAAGATCTGATTTCAAGCCAGCGCGTCACACCATTAGGCCACCAGCGCGGCAGCGCGCGGCCGTGTGACGTCATTTCCGCCAGACACCAAGCTCACAAATATATATATATGACCGTAAACTCCACACGAGATTTCATCCCGCCTGAGCCCTTTGAGGGACAAAATTATACACCCCGCTACGCTCGGCCTTCGGCCTCGCTTCGCGAGGAATTAAAAATAATACTGTAGTGCTAGGACCTTGTTGTAACAATAAGAATGAATTTTAAGGCTCTGACTGGAATACAGTAACAGTTGGTGTGATGTCCAATAGGTACTCCAACTCACTCAATGTAGATGTTAATCAGGGATGTCGCTAAGGGCTGGCTGCCGGCTAATTTAACCGGCTGAAATAGAACTTAAATCCGGCTGAAATTTCACTTGAAAACAAAGACTTAGGTAAACTTTTAGAGCTACTAAGGCCAGAAAAGCCAGCTGGGCTTGTTTTCTTAGCTACATCCCTGGTTAATGTGGCAGTACATGTACTTGTATGGTAAGCTACTAGCCATGTACATTTCTCTGATATGGCTTATTATTTATACTGTGAAATTTTGCTTTATGTTTAGTCGTGGATTTGCTCACAGTAGTGTGGATGCTCTCCACCCTCTCCCTGAGAGACCAGAGGAATCACTGCCCCTGTCCTACATTGAGACAGTTCGCAATGGGAACTTCACGAACTTCACGCCTGATACCAGTGGACGATCATCACCTACCACTGACAACACCCTTAGTTTAGCTAATGGCCTTTTTGAATCAAACACATGGTCCACCAACACTGGAATCCTTACTGGACGTAGCAGTGTCTACTCCTGGGGGAATGAAGATGTGAGTTTGAAAAGCATTTTTTATATTTTATAGGGTGTTGTTAATTATTATTTTTCACAAGTTGCACTTTTCATAATTATACAGTGTCTTTGGCTAAATTTGCATTATGGCATTGTTAAAGACGTGTTAAACAGGGCTTTCAGCTTTTTTGTTATTAATATTTTTTTATGTTCATCTGGTGATTAGATACTACAAGGAAAATGTTGGTTATCAAAATGAAAGAAAGTATTTTGGGAAAATACAAATGCACACATGTCTTTGCTGTTGTTATTTGTTATTTGCCGGGATGATTTTATTTACGTTTAGGAAAGCTTTTTTCTCTCCCGAATTTCTATTCCTATTTCTAACTTAATTCTTCATACCACTGATCAGTTTCCCTACCAATGATACCCTATTCTAGACCAAAAACTGTCTGATTTCTTTATCCTGTCCTAAACTAAACTGCTTAAAAACCATACCCTTCACAGCGGCACATATGTATATAGCTCATGTATATGGGAGTACCTCCCTCTCTCTCTCCTCCGCAGAGGTCTCTTTCATGTTTCGGGCTGGGAAATAGGGAGAGGAACGGGGAGAGGTGAAAAGTAAGCGCGCGGAGCCTGGAGAGAATCCAAACGAAAGCGCGTGGGTTTTCGCCTTCCTCCCCCCGTGTTTTTTCGCCTTCCCCCACGAAAGAGGCCTCTGTGGAGGAGAGAGCCTCCCTCCCCCACCCCAGGCTATTAATGACACAGTTGTGTGAATTGCTGATTCTTGTCCAATTTTGATTCCCTGATGAAACAAATTGCCTTTTACCAGAAGTGAAATTGAAAGCAACTTTGTTTCCTGTTTTTATTATCTTGTGAAAGCCTGTGCATTACATACCGTAAAGTTCCGTGTATAAGCCGCACCTTTTTTCTCTAAATTCAAGTCAAAAATCGGGGGTGCGGCTTATCTACGGAAACATCTCTATTCGGAGTTCTCAACGGCCTAATTAATATTCATAAAAAAAGACAAAATAACAACCTGAAAACTTTGTTGTTGTTCACTGCCTTTTAGTTCTTCTGCAAAGCTGTTTGCAGTGAAGCCTGCCGGTCACTTCGAAGCATGTCTTTCCGCCGCGTGCGAGAAAGCACCAAGATAAACGAAAGTACTCAGAAGAACATTGGCCAACCGCTTCGCTTTTTTATTGACCTTCACAGCAAGTGAATCTTTTGGATTATCAAACTCCTTTTCTGCATGAAGTTTTTATCCTGTTGCGGGTAGCAGTTTCCAAAATCTTTGAAAACATGGTTTCTTCCGAAGAAAGTGCGGCCATGTTGTTTTTAATGCCCAGACTCCTCTCTACATTTCAAAGCTTGGCTACTAAGCATTCATCATTCGCGTACGGTTCATACGAATTACAGGTGTTTCAGGAGTGTTTACAAGTGATAATTGCGAACAAATGATGTCAAAAGAGCATCCAAGTTTAAGATATTGTGAACCCAAACTAAAAAGGAGGTATGACAAGTGAAATTTCGCTTTCGTAAGACTTAATTTATATTAAACAATGCAACAACTCAGAACTGCAGTGTCAGTGTTTTGAAACCGTGCTTGTTTGCCCTTGTTTGTTTACCAATAGAACTTCACTTGAACTTCAAACTTTATTGTCTGTCTATTTTTTTTCCGAAATTTGACCATCCAAATCGGGGGTGCGGCTTATCTACAGGTGCGGCTTATACACGGAACTTTACGGTAATAATATTTATTTGAAAAAAAAAAAATCAGTATCTGTATTAAGTGGCAGTTTCTCTTAAAGCGGTCTATCGCATTTCGGGTCGGAAAATAGTTTTCCCTCAAACTTTGCCCAGTGAACTATCTTAGGTTGTAAGTAAATGCAACGACTTTAGTTTTTGGAAATACGTTAAAAAATATTTTTTAGAGCTCTCGACAGTGAAGGCTGCAAATGGCCTATTTTGAGCTTGGCCAGAACGAGAAATTTCATAAGTTGACGAGCTCGCCGCTCAAAAACAACCAAACGCACCAAATTATATTCATTATTCCTAAGTTAAGTGGTTCTTCAAAGGTTGGAAACGCATGCTAATTTTGATATATTTTGATTTACAGGTCCGTAAAAATTTAAATAACAGCAACCGTTAGATCGCTTTTTGTAAACATGCTAAAGTATGGTGTCTTCGCAGGCCTTTATTTCATGAGTCCAGACCAGACTATTCTAGATTCCAACTGAATCCTACTAAACAGATGTTAGGAAGCATAGAAATATAAAAATACCTTGCACTTTTTATCTTTCTTTGCCACAGCGACTTCGAACATTTCGTCCTTATGCGAGTAAGTAAGCTCATTTGCATAATGTGTATGAAATACTCGCATAAGCACGGAATGTTCGAAGTCGCTGTGGCAAAGGAAGATAAAAAGTGCAAGGTATTTTTATATTTCTAAGCTTCCTAACATCTGTTTAGTAGGATTCAGTTGGAATTTAGAATAGTCTAGTCTGGACTCGTGAAATAAAGGCCTGCGAAGACACCATACTTTTGCATGTTTACAAAAAGCGATCTAACGGTTGCTGATATTTAAATTTTCACGGACCCGTAAATCAAAATATATCAAAATTAACATGCGTTTCCAACCTTTGAAGAACCACTCAACTTAGGAATAATAATAATAATTTGGTGCATTTGGTTATTTTTGAGCGGCGAGCTCGTCAACTTATGAAATTTCTCGTTCTGGCCAAGCTCAAAATTAGCCCTTTTGCAGCCTTCACTGTTGAGAGCTCTAAAAATATATTTTAACGTATTTCAAAAAACTAAAGTCGTTGCATTTACTTACAACCTAAGATAGTTCACTGGGCAAAGTTTGAGGGAAAACTATTTTCCGACCCGAAATGCGATAGACCGCTTTAAGAGAAACTGACACTTAATTTGGTGCTTGTCAAAAACAATATGCCAACTTGGACATGACTATTGTTTGAACTATTTCCATAGGAATTTGATAGGCAGGCTTCAGCAACAGTGAAACACATGTTTGATGAGATCGATGGAATGCTGTTTGAAGGAAAACATTTTAATGGTTAGTATGTGTAGCAGACTTTCACTTTGCTGCAGATACAGTACTTTACTAAGTCCTATGATCCTGCTTATGCAAAGATCAAAATTATTTAAATAATAAAATACAAAGTGTAATCAAAGTTTTATAACTCCTTTTAATTTTTTAATCATGCAAAACAGTTCTGTGTAATTGTTTTCTGTACCGTATTTTCTCGATTAAACGCCGGGTATCGAATAAACGCCGGGTCTCCAAGACGAAATTAAAAATAGGCCCCTCAGATATTTTCTTAAGGTATATTAAGCTGTAGGCATATTAGCCAGATACATTTTTGTCAAAAATAATGAATACTAAACATTGCTTAATGAAAATCGGGCTCGAATAAACTGAAGAATTCAAATAAACGCCGGGTCCACCAGGTCAAGATTGAAATAAACGCCGGGGGCGTCTAATCGAGAAAATACGGTACATTATTTTTTTTTAATCAAAGCTGCAGCTTTTCATTTTTATGAATGTGAGCATCAACGTTTCAAATGGCATACAAATGTACATGTATATCGTACATGGACATTTTAAAATTGTTCATTCATGCAGGTTTATATTTACAGGTAATTACAATTTAAAAACAAAAAGACTATCCTCCAAAAGAAATTTTATAATATTCTTCTGATACATGTACATGTATGTGATTGCAAGCAAAAAGCAGTTGTATCAGAGTTGATGGTCGCATGTTTTTGACTACTGACAGTAAAGTCTGTTTATGATTCAAATTGATGGTTTAAATTCTTTCTCTTGACTCATCCATTAGGTAGCTCTCAGCTGCTGTCTGAATGCGAAGAGTGGTTTAAACGATTTCCACATTTGCGGTAAGCACATCTATTGCACGTCATGTATGAGGTGGATTTAAACTTTCTACACAAAAACTAATGAGAATAATGACGTGTAGTTGTACATGTAGATGTGTCTGTTGTGATGTGGTGTCCATGCAAGTACAGCTGTTCTGTAATTTTATTAGTGGCTTTGAAATCAATCTGGTCACTTTAAAGATAAGATAAAGTGTGCATTTACATTCATGTGCACATATACATGTTAAATTCATGTTAAGTATTTTGCAATACAGTATTTTATAAGTGTAAGTTAGAGGGGCAAAATGATATACTGTACATGTATGTACATTTATAGAATTGATTTAGTGTAAATGTACATTGTTTCCTCTCTATTTTTTTTTTTATTGTAACTCATTGTTACAATCTGTACAATTGTGTAAACCATGGTTGCAGTTTACAGGTATTTTCTTAAGCCTGTAGTTTATCAATCTTGTAACCTTTTCTGTATTTTTTTTTTCCTGTGTAGAATTTGTGGTTTTCAAATGCTTAATTCCAAAGATGACGGTACGCAGCTTATACCATTTCCAGCTGGTGACCCAGGGGTATTCAGTCAGCGGCCACAGACCTCTGTGCTTGAAGATGTTGAGGAATTTGGAGCTTTTGATTCACAAGGGTAACTAAATCTAATGAATATCAGTTCATGTACAACGTACAGTGTAGTGTGTAATTGTTGTTGATAATAGACAACATTTTTAATAATTAATGGATTTCAGCTTTTAAGCCCTGAGGTTTGCTAGCCTTAACTCTGTATACAGGAATATGGTGTAATTTGATTGCTACTTGTCAAACCCTGACCTCAAAAGCAGTGAACAAGATCAAGTCATTGAGGATCTTAGAGCAAACGGGTATCCTGACGTCCTGTTTAAGAAATGCGTAAGGGACAGAACCAGAGAAAGGCGCACGCAAGAAAGACCACTGGGGCTCGTAGTCATTCCGTACATAAGAGGCGCATCGGATCACGTGGGTTGTGTCCTCCAGAAATTCCACATTCAGATGGCATTCATTGAGGGCCACAAGTTTATCAGTTTGATTACTGTCAGGTGTCACTCTCGTTAAATAAAGTCCTACTTACTTACTTACTTACTTACTAAGCCTGTGACAACATTGGGCCATGTGTTCAGAAAGCCAAAAGATCGACCAGCGGCAAACCAAATAGCTGGAATAATTCCAGCTATTTTAACTATACAAAGTGAAGTGCCATGACTGCCCCTTTACGTACATCGGGGAAAGCAAGCGCTCATGGTCCTCGCGCGAAGCCGAGCATGATCCAGGCCGTGCGAGCAATAGCGAATCGTTGATAAAGCTGCATGCTGAGTCAACGGAACACAACATCCATCCGAAAGATGCCCAGATTCTTGAATGTGGCATAAGCAATTACAACAAGAGGCTTTTCTTGGAGTCGTGGCACTCCACTTTGACAGCGACGCTGTAAACGAACGGAAAGTGTTCCCTCACACTTATGTGCCTTTAATTTAAAATCAATAACGTAAGAAATGCAACGGATCGGTAGCGCAAGCACAAAGGAACTTTTGAACTCTGATGAAGGTGAACAGGAAAGACACCGAAAATTCAGTGTCCAAAAAAAAAGATCGGCTTAAAAACGGTTTTTTTTCATACAATGTATACTGTTAATTTTTAATTTACTAAGCCCCATAATTTTCTTATGATAACCTTCATGTAAATGTACTAATAAAAAAACATAAACAAAACCATGTACATATAGATAATACTATTAGATAAAAAATTTATGTTAGTAGTATTTTTTAAAGTTGTTTCAATTTAAAATAAAAGTATGTTATTTTCTATTTTTAGTTTATGCATTAAAGGATTCCATCTTGATCCTCTACAAGAGCCTCCAGAATCATATATGAATGGTGAGAACTGTGGTTCATATTGCTGTTGGATTACTGGTTTAATTACCATTTTCTGTTCAAAGTACAGTTACTACAGTATCTCCATCACATCAATTGTTATCATTAATTAGCATAAGTCAATGGGTATTATTTTTGGCAACTCATAGTCCTGTTGGCTACACAGACCTGTACTGTACCTATTAGAAAGCCCTTTGGAATGTGCACACAGTTTTTCTTCATTCATGCACATGTTTCCAAGACTTATCAAAATCTTCAGTAAACCAGGTTTATCAATATTCTACTGGGGACAAAAAAATGTTTTTGTTATGAGGATGTTGCAATGGCACTCATCCCTAATAAATGTCCTGGGTGGAACATTAAGAACACAGTAATTTTTTATGTTTGCATGTGGGTGGGTGGGCAATGTACAATGTACTATTGGATGTAAATTCAACAGTGAGACAAAAATTCATGTTATGAACTTCAATACAACTTATTTACCGGTAAATATTTTAAGGTGGCTCCATAGGGTTTCTTGATCGCGCGAAGAATGGGTACGAAAGGGCGAGCTTGAATTGCCGGCAAATCAAAACAAACATGGCGGCTTCACGCGAGTGTGAAATTTTCGGCGAAAAAACGCGAGACTTGCTTCCTGCCAATGAAACAACACCCGTGCTTTCCTGTGTCGAGCAGATAAAAGAGTTTACAACACCCTAAAAAGGTGTTTACAACGTCCGAGGTGCTTCTGGCCGCTTTTGTAAAGTTCGTACGATCGAAAGCAAAAGAGAAAATAAAGAATAGTCTCCACGATTGTGAGATACTTCGAGTAGAATTTCAGAGATTCTGCTACATAAAGGATCAAGGTATGTCTCTAACTAACCTTTGGGTTAACAGATATTCGCACAAAAACCGACAAAAACGGGGAACGCTCGTCTTTACACATCAACTTGTGTGGTTCGAAAGTTCGCGTATGCTCAAATAGCGATCTTGGACAATTTCTATTCTGATGACGTAATTGTTATTCGGGCAAAAATAGAAAATTTCCCCTGGTATTTACTAGAGTTTCCTTCGGTGAAATTCCTTCAAATTTGGCATAGATGTGATACCCTTTTAACTGCCCTTTTTGCCGTTTTTTTAAAAAAATTTGTAAGCCAGTTTTTTTGCTTAGTCAAAAAAACACAAAATAACCAAAAACGCAAAAACGATCTGGACAACCCCTACTTTTTTTGTTTTTAAAAGTTACTTCTCATCAGATTCAATCCGTTGGGAGAATTTTAAAAATTTTCACCGAAGAAAATTAAAGAAATTTAAGATCAAACCCATAAAAACACCAAAAAATAGGACTTTTTGAGTAGATGTAGCTCAAAAACAAAGGCCGTTATTTTAAAAAAGAATAATGCACAACATATTTTAGTCCTTGTTTTTAATATTTCGGCAGCTTTTATGTACAATGTAACTAGTTTAAAAAATAACGCGAAAATGATCTCTTGATGGGTATCACTTGTGCGCGCCTATAGAGCCACC
>NW_027558690.1:0-15000 GCF_052425735.1 Oculina patagonica
AACTCTCGCACTTCTTATAGCAGAAAATTAAATATGGCACTATATGTACTGATCATTACGTGTAAAACTTAACAGTTTTATTTATTAAGGTAAGAGTTATTGTATTAGCGAGAGATAACCCTGGTTAAGCTGAGTAAACCTACATAGTGCGTCACTTAAATGATAACCTTTTATTTCAGTTTTGATTGGCTTACTTATATCAACATGCTTTCCATGTAAATAGGCTGATGACCAAAGTACACAGATAGAACTAACGAACGTCAAGGACATTGCATTTTAACAAAAGGATCTATTTTTATGAGGATGGGTTATTAAAACCAGTCACGTAGTTATTTTTACATGGAAAGACTGGGAAAGAGTACTGTTGAGTTGAGAATATATTCATAAAAGAAATTTGAACTGATAAAATTTGGGCGGGTTTTACCAAATGCTAAAGAAGATGAAAAATAAAATACTGAGTTTACGCCATTGATTTGTAATTATTTAAATTGAACTCTAGTGAGAACTTGCCACCCAAATTTATATGTTAAAATATGTGACAAGAAAAAGTTAATTTTTCTGTTTCAAAGAAGTAGAAATTCAACGGAGGAAAAGTTGAAAAACGTCTTTTATAATGTTCAACATAATGTTCGCTAAGAGGTAAAATGTTTAAAAACAAGTTACCGTATTTATTCGATTAAGCGCCCAACCTCGAATAAGCGCCCACCCTGAAGGTAGGAAAAGTTTATAAGCGCCCAGCCTCGAATAAGCGCCCCCCCACCTTCCTTAAAAAAAAAACCCTGAAGTGCACAAGAGAAGTAGTGATTATTTTTGAAGTTGCGACTGAAATTGGCTTAGTACTACTTCCTCGAAGACCGAGTTTTCTTAGTATTTTACAAAAACTTTCAATGAACAGTTAAAGTTTTGCTTTGGTACGTCTCAACGCTTTATTACTATTCATTGTTTTGTTGCACAATAAACTAACTACTTGCTAAAAATGGTGAACATTTTAATAAGCGCCCAGCCTCGAATAAGCGCCCAACTCGAATAAGCGCCCACCCTCAAGGTCCAAAAATTTAATAAGCGCCCAGGGCGCTTAATCGAATAAATACGGTATATACAAATAAAAACCGATCGTTTTCGACCACAGGCCACCCAGACGTTGTATTCGATTAAGGCGATTATACGACAATGTATGAGAATATACATATAGAACTTGGATGAGCTCACTATGTCATTTTTGCTTTGATGATAAAGAGCGAAAATTTGAAAAATAATAAGCCTTAAAAGTGTATGTTCGGGACTGGTGTTCATAAAAGAAAGGGCATCTTGTAAAACTTTCATTCAATCCTCCGTCTTTCCTATAACAAGCTGATAGATTCCAAAGTAGCACAAGTGTTTTCCTTTTTCTTCATCACAGTCGGAAGAAGTAGACACTTGAAGTTCTTTTAAAAGATTCAGAAAGCAGTTTTTTTGCTATTCCACTTGCGCCCGGCCAGGTAAGCTGAGGGGTATCAAATGGTCTTTGCGAGAATTTGCGAGCATGCGAGCAAAGCGTTTTTCTTTGCGAGCACGAGCACTGACAAAAGTTAGCCTTGCGAGCAACGAGCACTTTTCAAAAAGTTACACCACTGAAAACCGAGCATGCGAGCACTTGTAAAAATGTGCGAGCACGAGCAAACGAGCACCCACTAAAATTTTGCGAGCATTGCGAGCACGGCGACATTTTGAGGGACCATTCATGACCCCTAAGCTGAAATCTTTTTGTACAGGTGTTTTATATAGTTTAGTCTTCGCAGTTTTGCACCTTACTGAATTTGTCCTGTGGTTAGACTGCTGTACGAATCATTTCAGCAGTTTCTGCAAGCAATTTACGGCAGATAAGCTAAATCGAGTTCATCCCTATATTTATAATCTGCGTAAAAATAATATCTTACCTTCGTTTCGCGGACGAAATGAATCGCTGTTTTTTTTCTATGAGCTTCGTTTAGTTATAGTGACAGTGCTTTGATTTTTAAGTCGTGAATGCAAAGAACGACTTATTGCGGTCTGCTGGAGAAATTCAATTAAATTTGTGTAAACTCCCTTGGTAACCTGGCAATTTTATATTAAGTTTAAATTAAGTTCAAAATGGCGGATGAACGTGCACAAGGGCTGGTTTCCCGAGTTGTAAAGCGAACTTGTGGATGTACATCAGGAGAATACGAATATTTTTTTCCTTTCTGGAAGGAATTTTTCTAGTCAGGCCAGTGTTCGAATCCACATTTACACACAATGTAACGGAAAGGATGGCCAAGGAAGCAAGAAACTTGCACGCCGATCAGTAGCTTATTTTGAAAGTCCGCGGATATGAAATTATCTTTCATTGAAATGCAATCAAATAGTTGGTAAGTAATAAATCACCCTAAATAAGGCTGTATTTTCCGCTACAAATTAGTCTCACTCAGCAAGATTAAACTGATGCGTTTCGAAACAATTAGAGACATTTATAGTTGGCTTGCTTTGTCTTTCGGTCGATCATTCATTTGCACGTTCGTCAAGTTTTTGTATCTAGTAATATTTTCTATTCGTTGTCACACTTTCGTTAACGAAGTTCCCAAGTACATCTATCTCGTGACTTAAACTTAAATCAAAATTTCCTCTGGCATTCGTAGCTCATAATTTAGGTAGCAAGCCTTATGTGAATGATAAATTTGCTCTGTTTTTGAAAGGCAAAACTACATTTGTAAACACAGTATTATGCATCAGTCCCTTACAATTATTTTTTCTTCATACACATGGTCTGTCAAAAAAGGGACATATTAGTTCAACTGTGGTAATTGTAGTTCTCCAGGGGTGTATCATTGCACTCAGGTAATTGTTTGCTTTGTCAACATCCACTGAGTGCTATGGGGTAGACATTCAAAGAAATTTAATTCAAAGGGTGAGAGTACTATTGTTAGCGGCTATTAATTTTAGCGATTTTTTCTGAGCAAGATTTAGCGACTATTTAATATAGGGATTTTCCAAAAACTTCAAAAAATAGTAATATCGTGTAAACCAGCTTTTACTGGCCGGTGATGAACATATGGCTAAGATGAAAATAAATGTTCACTAAAAGAAAAAAACTACCGTATCTTGACATTGAATGAACATAAATTGCATTGCCTAAAAGAACAAAGTTACCAGTATCCATTTTTGTGTTCCATTAGGGTGGGAAGTGGGTACCGGGGAGGTACTTGAAATTTGACCAAGACAAGTTTTGGCAAGTACTAAATTTAGCGATTTTCGCCCAACTCACTAAAATCGCTAAAATGTAGTAGCCACTAATATAACAATAGTAACCTTAAGGTCGATTTCTGTACATGTCCTATGCCTCCCCCCCCCCCAAATAAATTCATGCAGTCATCTCAGCCGAAAAGGAACCTGGTTGCATGCCATGCTGATAAATAACAAATTGCTTACACTTAGATGGTTTGTTGTATGTGTTGTGCTACAGATTTATTTTAACAAGGCACATAGAATTTTGAATTAATTTACAGATTCGCCAAAACAATATCCTGCAATACAGCACATCACTGAACTCTGCATGAGGCTAGGCTGTCAAGAGGTGTGGGCTGGAATGAACATCCTGCAGTAACTTGTATGAAACACATGATCAGAAAAAGAATTTTATTTCAAATTTACTCTCATTTCACAAACAGTGAATATTGCTCTCTATAAATTGACTTTTAGCAGACCAGTTGTACAGCTTGAAAAATAAAATATTTGGAAGTTATTGTTATTGACTGCTGAAAAACAAAGAGTAAAAGATAAACAAGCTTTAAGGTTCAGATCCTTTAATCCAACATGGCCACCAAATCTATGCAGGATGGCTGGCAATGTATAGAGATTATTTAAAAACGAATTAATAAGGCTGATTAAAATGCATTGATGATTTTTGTGGAATGTAAAGGGGTAAAGACTTTTTGGTTGCAAGTAAAGATACCAGAAAAGGAAATAAGCAGCAGTTTTCATTTGTTACATGTATCAGGCCTCTAAATTGATAATAAATTATGTTGTCTTTACTGTTTCCTGCCAATTTCAATTCTTAGAAGTCACATGTATGAGGCATCTGTTAGTTTCTTTTAATTATTTGCCTTCTGTCACAGTGTCTGCCATTCTTTAACAGAGAAAAATGTATGTCGAATAATACTACTGTCCTGTATAAAATGGCTGAGTTACCTGGTTATTAATTAAAGAACCCTTTAGCAAATGTGAAACAGCTTGGTGAAAAAAAAAATTCCCTAGCTTCTTTCCATTACCAGCTTCGCAGCATCTTAAGGTACCTCATATCTTGTTACCACTATACGTGTCTCTCTCAGGGGTTATTTATCACTTACCAGCTAGAATTTTAAACATGACTCAACTATGACGTACGTTTAACAGATTTCATAGACAATTACAAAAATTGTCGTTTGTCAGCAGACATTTAAAATTTATTTTGGCTAATTCTGGGCTATCAGTTTATAATATACCACATTCACGACTTTGCTCATAGAGCCTTTGATTTTCAGTAGCTTTCACAGATTTCTCCAGTAAGTGAGCTGAAGGGGAAACTGATGAAAATACGGTAGCGCCGCACATTCGCATGTTTTCTAATGCATCGGCACTACTTTTAAATATATTTCGGCGGTTTCGGATACTTGCTTCGTATATGTTTTGCAATCATTTAGTATGACAAAGGTTTTTTTTATTTCCATTTACCCAGTTTGCTTTTACTGCATAACACATTTCCGTGATTGGAATACGGATTCTAACCGAAAGGGAACTAAACTTACGTAAAATTTAGCTGCTGAGCTGAATCTCGAATGCGAGAAAACCGGAAATAAAATTGCGCTTGCGCGGCAACCGCGTAGCTTGGCAACGAGATACTGTAATGCGCCCTTAAATTACGCCTGCGCACAATACACATTTGCATACATTCCTTCGATAAGGAGCGTCAAAATCGTTTTCTCTTTAAGGTCGGGACACACTAGGCGACGACAGCTGGTCTCTGCGACAAGTCGCTCCTTGTGTAGTGCTTCAAAACATGTCGCTGCGACAAGGCGCTTGTTCGGTGCACACACAGTGAAGTGGAAATGTGAACTAGTTCCAATATAATATGGCGAAAAAAACATGACGTTCTCTCATTGGTTAATTTGTATTTTGTTGCAGCCACTTGTCGCAGAAGTGTGCACACGCTGCGACAACGCTGCTTTCGCTCATTTTCTCGCAGCGACAAAGATTGCCGCAAAAATGTAGGAACTTGTCCAAGCGACACGCTGCAGCGACCTGTCGCCTAGTGTGTCCCGACCTTTAAGATAAACAATAATTGGTCGGAGCAAAACAACTCGAGCAATATAACAATTGCAGAAATCAATTTTACAAACATGAAATCAAATTCAAGTGTTCAAAAAAACTCAAACTAATAACTGTAATGCAATCTGTTCAGGCAAGAACCCTACAAGATACTAAGGAGATACCGGTTTCACAAGCCAGCTAGCTATAGGTCCACCCCTTTGCGTTTTTGCAACATTTTTGCAGTCTAAAGGTTTGTTGGAAGATCTGTTAACTCTGTGCAAAATCAATAACTAGCAAACTTTCATGTCACGTGTTTTATTCCTCAATAATAATAATAATAATAATAATAATAATAATAATAATAATAAAACATTTTTATAGCGCCTATCCAGGTCTGCTCTAGGCGCTTTACAAATCTATAAAAATTCGTTAAAATTAGCTGAATAAATCTTAAAAATTAAAAATGTACATTAAAAGTAATAAAAAGTAAAAATCGCTAAGAGTAATAAGTTTTTAAAAAGATAAGTTTTGAGTTTTGATTTAAAAGAACTTAAATTGTCACATGAGCGGATAAAAAGAGGTAGACTGTTCCAGATTCAGGCGACGAAACAGCAAAAGCTCGAGACCCATACGACTTAAGGTGGAATTTGACAGGGTTAAAGCTCCAGTTCTCGTGTTACTGATCATAGAGTTTCCACCTGAAAGAAAAAGAATACGAGCACAGACCAGGTTATTGTCTGTCAAACAATCCATGCACGTTAAAAGTTCTTACACAGAGTAAATTGTGATCTTCTAGAGAAACGTGTTTAGTACTAAGGGCCTGTTTAGCAGGTAGGGTAATCCAAGTGCTAGAGTTACCCTAGCGGGGGCCGCTCCCACATTTCTTATTTTTTTCATCGACGTGTTTACAACTCCTCTACTTCATGTGGTGTTGTCTATATCAGGTGACATTCGTGAATAAATACGTACTGCGGTTCTTCCAAAGTCCAGTTTAAGGTGGCTCAAGAGGGGGAACTGTCACCTTCAAACTGAATGGTCTCAAACGAATTTCCAATCACTGGTGACAAGTCATCATCATTTTTTTTTAAAAAAGTTGCCATAACAAGAAAATAAACTGGCAAAAACACCCATAAGTTAGCTTTAAGTCCTTAATGCTAAAAACCGAGTTCGATAGCCCCCTTTATTATCAGTGGCGGAACTAGAGGAATGGCCCGGGATAGCCTGCAGAACAGGCGGTTTATTTTGCGGGTCGAAGCGCGAAGTGCGAGTTTTTATTTGGCGGGTCGCGTGGGGGCGAGCACGACCTCGCAATAACCCCGCAAAAAATAAACCGCCTGTTCTGCAGGCTAGGCCCGGGAGGGCGGCACCCCTCCATGTTTTTGATAAAATATATGTTTAAATGATCCCCCTGATTAAAATGTTAGGTGTAGATACAGAACAAAGGCCTTTTTCTTAGTTGAAGGTCTGAATCTGCCACTGATAACTATTATCATTTTTTGTCTTCTTTTTCGGTCTTCAAAAAAAAGGTTTACTTAGGAGGTCATCCTCGCATTTTAAATGGTTTAGCTTCTAAGAGGTGACCGCACGAACTTTGATTCTTCGTTGACTAACTATCTCCTTCCATTTCAGGACAAAACCAAATGGAGGAGTACTTTTAATGTGAAGGGGCTCGTCCGTACTTTGCAATCGGTAATAAACTTACACTTCATGTTTGTTTACCCTGGGCGCCAGAGGTTATACATTTCAATGAAACCGAGAACGGTTGACACGATCGTGCTTTAACGAATTCGTTGCACACACATCACAGAAGAAAACATCTGATACATAGGTTAACGTTTATTACACGTCAGTTGTCCCGGGAATATATTTTTATGACATACTTTCTTCATGATTCAGTATACTCACTTGTTGCTCGGTAGAGAACAATGAAGAGTACTTGGAACGATAGCTGTCAGCAGTTTTTGGGTGTTCTTTACCAAACAATTTCCGTCTGATATCAAGCGCACGCTTCTCTGACTCGAGAGCGGAGTTGTAGTCGCCCAGTGAGCGTTGTGTAACCCCTACTGAATGGTAGCTGTCAGCGATCTGTGAATGATCTTCGCCAAACAATTTCCGTCTGATATCAAGCGCACGCTTCTTGGACTCGAGAGCAGAGTTGTAGTCGCCCAGTAAATGTTGTGTAACCCCTACTGAATGGTAGCTGTCGGCGGTCTGTGGATGCTCTTCACCAAACAACTTTCGTCTGATATTAAGTGCAAGCTTTTTGGATTCGAAAGCAGAGGTGTAGTCGCCCAGTGAATGTTGTGTAACCCCTAGTGAATGGTAGCTGTCAGCCGTTTGTGGATGCTCTTCACCAAACAGCTTTCGTCTGATATCAAGTGCATGCTTCTCTGACTCGAGAGCGGAGGTGTAGTCGCCCAGTGAATGTTGTGTAACTCCTAGATCACGGTAGCTGTCAGCGGTCTGTGGATGCTCTTCACCAAACAACTTCCATTTGATATCAAGTGCATGTTTCTTGGACTCGAGAGCGGAGGTGTAGTCGCCCAGTAAATGTTGTGTAACTCCTAGATCACGGTAGCTGTCAGCGGTCTGTGGATGCTCTTCTTCACCAAACACTTTTCGTCTAATATCAAGCGCATGCTTCTTGGATTCGAGAGCAGAGGTGTAGTCGCCCAGTGAATGTTGTGTAACCCCTACTGAATGGTAGCTGTCAGCGGTCTGTGGATGCTCTGCACCAAACAACTTCCGTTTGATATCAAGTGCATGTTTCTTGGACTCGAGAGCGGAGGTGTAGTCGCCCAGTGAATGTTGTGTAACTCCTAGATCACGGTAGCTGTCAGCGGTCTGTGGATGCTCTTCACCAAATACTTTCCGTCTAATATCAAGCGCATGCTTCCTGGATTCGAGAGCAGAGGTGTAGTCGCCCAGTGAACGTTGTGTAACCCCTACTGAATGGTAGCTGTCAGCGGTCTGTGGATGCTCTTCACCAAACAACTTCCATTTGATATCAAGTGCATGTTTCTTGGACTCGAGAGCGGAGGTGTAGTCGCCCAGTGAATGTTGTGTAACTCCTAGATCACGGTAGCTGTCAGCGGTCTGTGGATGCTCTTCACCAAATACTTTCCGTCTAATATCAAGCGCATGCTTCCTGGATTCGAGAGCAGAGGTGTAGTCGCCCAGTGAACGTTGTGTAACCCCTACTGAATGGTAGCTGTCAGCGGTCTGTGGATGCTCTTCACCAAACAACTTCCATTTGATATCAAGTGCATGTTTCTTGGACTCGAGAGCGGAGGTGTAGTCGCCCAGTGAATGTTGTGTAACTCCTAGATCACGGTAGCTGTCAGCGGTCTGTGGATGCTCTTCACCAAATACTTTCCGTCTAATATCAAGCGCATGCTTCCTGGATTCGAGAGCAGAGGTGTAGTCTCCCATTGAATGTTGTGTAACCCCTACTGAATGGTAGCTGTCAGCGGTCTGTGGATGCTCTTCACCAAACAACTTCCATTTGATATCGAGTGCATGTTTCTTGGACTCGAGAGCGGAGGTGTAGTCGCCCAATGAATGTTGTGTAACTCCTAATAAATGGTAGCTGTCTGCGGTCTGTGGATGAACTTCACCAAACAATTTCCGTCTGATATCGAGTGCAAGCTTGGCCGACTCGAGAGCGGAGTTGTAGTCGCCCAGTGAATGTTGTGTAATTCCTAATAAATGGTAGCTGTCAGCGGTCTGTAGATGAACTTCACCAAACAATTTCCGCCTAATATCGAGTGCAAGCTTGGCCGACTCGAGAGCGGAGGTGTAGTCGCCCAGTGAATGTTGTGTAACTCCTAGATCACGGTAGCTGTCAGCCGTTTGTGGATGCTCTTCACCAAACAACTTCCATTTGATATCAAGTGCATGCTTCTCTGACTCGAGAGCGGAGGTGTAGTCGCCCAGTGAATGTTGTGTAACTCCTACTTCCCGGTAGCTGTCAGCGGTTTGTGGATGGTCTTCACCAAACAACTTCCATTTGATATCAAGTGCACGTTTCTTGGACTCGAGAGCGGAGGTGTAGTCGCCCAATGAATGTTGTGTAACTCCTAATAAATGGTAGCTGTCTGCGGTCTGTGGATGAACTTCACCAAACAATTTCCGTCTGATATCGAGTGCATGCTTGGCCGACTCGAGAGCGGAGTTGTAGTCGCCCAGTGAATGTTGTGTAACTCCTAATAAATGGTAGCTGTCTGCGGTCTGTAGATGAACTTCGCCAAACAATTTCCGTCTGATATCCAGTGCAAGCTTGGCCGACTCGAGAGCGGAGGTGTAGTCGCCCAATGAATGTTGTATAACTCCTAATAAATGGTAGCTGTCTGCGGTCTCTGGATGAACTTCACCAAACAATTTCCGTCCGATATCGAGTGCAAGCTTGGCCGACTCGAGAGCGAAGGTGTAGTCCCCCAGTGAATGTTGTGTAACTCCTACTTCCCGGTAGCTGTCAGCCGTTTGTGGATGCTCTTCACCAAACAACTTCCGTTTGATATCAAGTGCATGTTTCTTGGACTCGAGAACAGAGGTGTAGTCGCCCAGTGAATGTTGTGTAACTCCTACTTCCCGGTAGCTGTCAGCGGTCTGTGGATGCTCTTCACCAACCAACTTCCGTCTGATATCAAGTGCAAGCTTGTAGGACGCAAGAGCTTCTGAGTAGTTGCCTCTGTTGTGTTCTATGACGCCAAGGTCTAGATAGTTCTGCGCTAGAGCCTCTTTGTGTTGTTCTGAACTTCCGATGATGTTTTCTTTCCTTTTCATGCTTTGGTGCAGTGCTTTTTCATGAAAGCTGATTCTTTCTTTGGTAAGCGTTATAGTGTTCGCCTCGTATTTGCTAAATGTCCGTAATAAACAAACGACATTGCGATAGAAATTAAACCAACCAGGATTGCTCGTTTGGAAATCTACCTCAGAGTTTTTTAGTATGCTGAGCACCAAATTGCCGAAAAACTGATTGGTGGCACGGTTAGAAAATGTTTTTACTGCACTGCTCACAAGAAAGATAACTTCAATTACAAGTGGTTGGTTTAGCAAGGGATTGGTTTGTCCTGTTGGTGTGATGCGCTTGAATCCTTTCTTTGTTGTCGCCTCTGTCGTAGGGATCACTAGTAAACACGGGTCATTTGCATCTTCGCATTCCTTCAGAGCTTTCATATAGAACTTGGATGAGCTTACTATGTCATTTTTGCCTTGATAATAAAGAGCGAAAATTTGAAAAATAATAAGCCTTAAAATAGTATGTTCGGGACTGGTGTTCATAGAAGAAAGGGCGTCTTGTAAAGTTTTCATTCCAGCCTCCGTGTTTCCGATAACAAGCTTATAGATTCCAAAGTAACATAAGTGTTTTCCTTTTTCTTCATCACAGTCGGAAGAAGTAGGTACTTGAAGTTCTTTAGATTCAGAAAGTAGTTTCCTCGTGATTCCACTCTCGCCCCAGGTCACCTCACCAAACGCCTTGGAATTGAGCAGTCGCCTGTAGAAAACTTTTTTTCCAAGCTGTTTGGCTGCCATTAACGCTGAATCGAAAATCTGGTAAAACGTGGCTCCTTCACTACAGTAAAGGGAGTGAAGAAACAGCTCTGCTTTCGTCAAAACATCGAAAGCTCTGTCGGCTGTCTTTGAATCTAAACAGCCGTCAATTAGACTTTGAACAGTTTCTTTTTCGTGCTCATAGAACTCAATGAATGCTGACCTGGAACGCCCTGTGAGAAAATTCTCATTTAGTTTCTCGAATTGTTCAATGTAAAAGGCATAGTAGCGAGACTTTGAAATGAGAACTGTTTGCTTCATGTCAGTTTCTCCCTTTTCTCTTGCAAACGACTGAATTAGTTTATGCATAGAGAATTTATCAGAATTTGAGCAACAATCAATAAGAGATTTCCTTAGAAGTCTTCGCAATACTTTCTCTGCTTCGGTTGTTCTTGTTATTCCCAAAACAGCTGCGGCAATCTTTAAATCAAACTGTGCCGGAAGAATACACAGGGCAACCAAAGATTCTTGGTCTTTAGTGGAGAGTCTCTGGAACGACGAGTCAAATAAGGTTTTCAATCTCAGATTGCTTGGATAATCTGGGTCATCTAACATTTCCACAATGTTATCTGAACACTTCATAAACTCATCAAGATATTGACTGCATCGAGCGAAATCTTCAGAAATGGAGGAACACAATAACTTTATGGCTAGAGGCACCTGCCCGCAGATTTGCGAAACTTTTGTTAAGTCAGAAGAACTCGCTTCTGGAAGCAGTTGGCGAGCCAGGGCTTGACATGACAAATCATCTAGTTCTTTTATTCTGACAGCCATGTGTCCCTGCAAATGTAGATTCAAGAAAGACAACGACTCCCTTGTGGTTAGAAGGAAGTTGATCTTGTCACTGCGATTGAGAAGATCGCCAATCAAGTTGATAACCTCTTCCTTTACGTTTGGCACGCCACATTCAAACAGGTCATCAGCATTGTCGAGGATTATAACACAGCGATCTGATACTTTGTCAAAAATTACACCAAGCTCATCATCAGTTGATAAACTCTGTAATTTATCAGTTTCAATTATCTTAGACTGTCGGAGGAGGCTAAGAAGTTTTGATGTTAAATCGCTTTTTGACTTAAACCCTCGTAATGAGAGAAAGTAGACGGGTAATTCACGAGCTTGAAGACGATGTCCTACGGCGATTGCAATGGAGGTTTTTCCGAACCCTGGTGATCCCCAGACTGAAACAATTCGGGTTGATTCGGAAGTCATGTGACCAACAACTTCGTCACATTCGTTCTCGCGGCCAGTGAAGTTGGGGACCATTTTGGGAAGGTTTGATCTTGGCAGAAATGTTTTAGATCCTAGCAAAAACAAAATAATAAAAGTTCTTCAGGTTAATAAAACATGTTTCTTTTTGACAAACACATAGCAGATATTATTTAGCATACGCATAAACATTAACATTTAAAGCCAATCATCGATTTAGCCACTCATCGCTAAATCTGGCATTTACAAAGAACAAAATATTTTATTTATTTTGTTTAAAGTCGATTTTCTCAGTCATTTGGAAATGAAGTTAGTTTGACCGTGAGACTACGACAAATTATCTCTTTTACTCAAAGGTCATCGAGGGAGACGAGTAAAATGAAACGAACGGGAAAAATTGCCGCGCGAAAACTGGGAACAATGCGTGAGGACGGCGTGAGTATTTTCTTGCGGCTGTTTTTCCCTCCAATCCTTTACACTTCTCGCAAAGGGTAAGTAGGGACTGCATGCAATACATCTTACGAGTTTAGAACCAGCCAAAAGATCATCAGTTTCCCGTCTAGTGATCTGTTTTAATATGGTTCACATGATTAAGTTTGCAACCAGACAAGCTGCCCAAAAAGTTATATCAGCAGATAAGTTCAAATTGAGTTGGGTTATAATAAACAGAATATTACATGGTTGCTTGGAGATATGAAATTTATCTTCTCGTGTTCAAATCGATATAATACTCGTTCTCTGCGCTCACTCCTGAGATATCGATTTGAACACTCGAAGATAAATTTCATATCTCCGCGTAACAATGTAATATCCTCTATTTACTATCCAGGTAGACTACAATTAACACCCGAGACCGGTTAAAATATGGCACGGTATTTGTATTGTAGGTCATCGGTTAAATAGGTTATTTGTAATATTTTAAGCCACCTGGCGATACGCAACGCAACGCTTCAAAATTCTTTAAAATAAGGTTAGTGAGAAAACGCTTGTTCTCTGTTAGCTGGAAGCAATCAGCTTTAAGTCCTAGTACCACTCAATTTGCTAAGTTCTTGCAAAGTTTTTTTAAAAACTTTGCAAGAACTAAACAATTCAGGCGGTATTAAAATACCGCCTGAATTGTTTAAGTTACGTTTTTAAATTAATTCTAATGAAGATCTTCGTTAGACTAGCGATGGCTTCCAATTATTCTTCAAGGATTTTTTCAATGTTCCTTTTACAAAGATTAGCCGAACGTTTCTTCAGAAGTAAGTCTAAAGCACATACCAAATGTCTGGTTCAGGTTACCCCATTCGAATACCTGTATCAACAAGCTTGTTCAGCCTAATGTATTGAGCATTTTCCTGAAGTTCTCTTCGCTTGTTTCTCATTACCCAAGTCACGTTGACCAACACCCAACTTGGTGTACGTTTGCGCAACATCATGAACCTCAGGTCCAAGCTCATGTTCAAGTTTTTTCTGCCTAATGTCTAGAACAACGTAGATTTTATCATCGCTGTATATATGTTTATAAGTGTATAAATGGACTTATGAATCACTCTATGGAGTTACTAGCTAACAGGGACATTCATAGCTATAACACAAGGAATAAAGACATGCTAAGGCTACCTCATGTAACCAAAAATTGGGGAAAGCAGAGAGTGTGTTATCACTCTCTGAAAGACTGGAATACCCTAGACAGAGACACCAGAAATGCACTTGATTTTGTAAATTTTAAGCGTAGCGTTCTAAGTAGGTTTTTTAGTTAATTCTTTCAAGTTAGTTTTTAATAACAGTTTTTAATTCTTAGGTATTTTTGTTTTATTGTATATAGTCTTATTAAGTATTTTTAATCTTAGTTAGGACCTTTCTGAAAACCACTGTATAGTGAATGAAGGCTTCCTAATAAAAGATTATTATTATTATTAAAACCAACTAATCAGATTGCTTCATTGCCGGTCCAAGCCCGATTGCATAAATGGCGCCCAATATTAAAACAGTACATAAGAAAATGTTAGCCTCGAGCTTATGTTTCAATACAAAGGATTTCGTTTTATAATCCTACGCAGGTTAATGAAGGAAAGACACAGAGAAATCATATACAATAAAACTGTATTGTTTGCCGGGAAAAGCAAAGCCGCATCAAAGGCGGAGCCGAGGAACCGAGACTGCCCCCCCCCCCCCCGATGCGGCCCCCGGGTGGGAATGGGTGGGTGAAAGCAAAACCTGTACAATGCAACTACATGACAGTGCACTATTGCCTGAACACCAGAACTTGAATATAGCTTAGACTATCAAGTATCTGCAAAAAACTAACGACTGGAGTTCAAATCGCTCCCTCGAATGATGTTTTTCTTTCCGGTGTGAGCTGCGCTATCAGTATTACCATAAGCCTGCGTAGCAGGCGCCGTAGGTTCCGCAGTTTCTAGCGCACGTATGGCAGAAACGCGAAAGGCGCGAGGGGGCCTCGCACGGCCTTCTCGCGATCGCGTACTCTTTTAAAGCGCTAAAAACGTTCGCAGGCTATAGTACCATCTGTAGTGAGCAGTTAACGATTAGTTTATTTCTTAGCGGAAAGTGATCGATATGTGAAGACGAGCCATGCCTATTCTTAAAGCGGGCACAATCGCCCCGCAAGCTACTCAACTTTTCGCTCCCTCACTGACCCACTACATAGCCCATCGCGACAGCTAATAAGTATTTTTTGTCAACAATGAAAACCAAAACCCCGAGACTGCTCAGTGCGGACTGAAAATAACTTTTAACTAAAGAATTTTACATGTTGTTTCATATGGGGGTGTTAAAATCATCGGGAGGATTTTCTTATACATGTTTAGGATGTGCCTTAGTGTTTGTAACGTTTACTAAGATTTTGAAAGACCAATACTCTGCCTGATATGTAAAACTTATGTCATAGTTGTTTTTAACTAAAAGGCGAATTATAAAAACCTTGTCTTTTACAGTAACGTTATAAATGATCAG
>NW_027558690.1:20000-110000 GCF_052425735.1 Oculina patagonica
TGAAGAAAACGTTTATACAGATGTGTTGAGTTGAAATTTAAGAAAACGAAAGGGATTTACTAATTTCAACTAGCAGAAATAAAAACAGGATTTGGGACAATTAAAACAACACAGTTACTACACGTATTGTGCGTTTGAGCCTTGATTTTTCATGCACTGGGATTTACCAAAAATTTCACTGCTGGGACTGGGATTTGAGCAAAAAATAGGCTGGGAAATGGGATTTAGGCAAAATTTTGGCTGGGAAATGGGATTTAGAACCCCCCCTTCAGGACCCTCAACTTTTATAACCCTGGCGCAATTTTTCGATTTGTGCCAACGTTTGAGCAACTTTGACTCAATTTACTAGCACAATCAATAAATACTTGAATATAAAAACTTGTTTCTATTTACAGTTATAAATAATTGGATGACATTGCTTTAATCTAAGAGATCAGGTCCTAAGGCACAGATATTATGCTGACATAGAAGCCACTTGAAGTGTTTATTTTACAAAATTATTTTCCTTGCTTCCAGTTTGGACAAGTGTCTCTTACCTGTCGGCTCTTCAAGTTCCTCTAACTCATGTTCTCTCGATTCCAAGTCTCCTCTTAGCTCAACCTGTCCATCACCAGCACTTGCCTCATCTGAAAAAATAAAATGATGCTGCTTAATTTGGAGCTAGGTGGAATAACATTAGGCCCAATTGACCTGATTCGTCTGATTCCTCACTGACTCGCTACATAGCCAATCGCGAAGGCTAAGAAGTATTTTTTGAGAGAAGTACTAAAAACAAACCCCCGAGGCTATGCAGAATAGACTGAAATACCTTTAATTGAAGAAATAAGAAGTTGTTTCAAATGGGAGTGTAAAATCATCGAAAGGATTTTCTTTTGCTGCGGATGTACCTTCGTGTTTTTTATCATATGACCCGTACGGACCCGCGCGCGCAATTTCCTTGGAAAACCATATGAAAAAAAGTCCCGTATGAGGGCCGTACGCCTCGCTCTAGCAGGGCCGGAAAAAGCCGTACGGCCCCACTAGAAAAGCGTACGGCCCCGCTACTGCCGCGAGATGCCTGAATTGGAACCAGTTGATTCCACAGCTTTGAATTCAGATGAACGATAGTGAGGATAGTTAAGATTTTTCTAAAGAGCAAAGAATGTCCAACATGTTTATTAAAACTTTACTATCAAGAAAACGATGTAGTTTGCAGGCGCAAAAATTAAAACAAAACGTGTTTAAACTCGGCAAATGATGAAGAAATACTCCTGACAACAGCAATAAAATCGAAATGAAAGCCGTAAAAAAAAAACATAATCGGACAAAGACGTATCCTAGTTTGTAGTCATGATAAACATTGAAGAAAAATGCAAATGCGAAGTAAACTCAATTTTTTTTCTGCTGGGTAATTTTTAAATCACAACATACAAAATGCGAGTACTGTCTGTCTATCCCGGCGGGATCCCGGCGGGGATCTCGCCACGATCCGGGATCCCGCCAAGATCCCGCCAAGATGGCGATATCCCGCCGGGATCCCGGCCGGGAAAAAATTCCCGGCACGTCGGGATCCCGCCAAGAATCTTGCCGAGACCCGGATCCCGGCAAGATAGCAGACTTCCCGCCTGGGTAGAATTTCCCGCCACGGATCCCGGCAAGAATCTTGCCGGGAATTATATTCTCGCCAAGATTCCGCCAAGAAAAAAAAATTTCCGGCAAATTTTTTACAGCGTGAATAAATCTCGGTAGTGTTCCCGGCGAGAACTCACTTCTCAGAACCGGAGAAAGTCGATGCTTTGAAATTCTCACAAATAATATTATGCTGTGTTTGGAACACAAGTCATGGCGTGTATTGATGAAATAAACTTAAAGTACTGAAAGTAGTACTTTATAAAGCAGTTTGATTTTTAAAATGTCGAAAAATATTTAATACGTGACGGTGAGCCGCGGACGTGATTCCCACGAGGAAAGTTTTATCAGTCTTGACGAACTGGCGCGACAAAGAGGCGCGTGATAATAAGGGTGCGTTTCTTTGGGAAAAATCCAAATCCGGATTCTTGATCCAAAACCGGATTTTGCGTTTCTTTACCTATATCCGAAAATGGATTAATCTTGGATCAATGATCTGAAGAATCCACACTTCGAGTAGATACATCAGATCATATCTGAATCCTGATCTGAATCCGTATTTTTAGGATTCATGATCCGTGCGTTTCTTTGGGAAAGGATTCGAAAAAAGTACCTTGGCCGAGCGGTCTTTGCTGTGAAAATACAGGTTCGCTCTTTGTAAACACTGCCATACGGAAAGTTTTAGGCGGTTATTTCGATCAAAATACAAATATATTTCACGATAAAAGGAAACGGTAGCTTCATATAGGTATGTAGTATCATTTTAAACGGGATACAGGTTTCCTAGAACAGCCACTGTGTGCCTACGGAAGTTGTATCCTTTTGAAATTGTCACGAGTTAAATTTGCACTGATCATTTCGCAATCATTCTTCGCTCTCAGATGCTTTCTCGCCACATTGTGCTTAACGCTAAAGAAGATCTACTTCGACGTGTGGTTTTTGTAAAAGATTTTGTATGCTTAAATTATTTTAGCTAGGATACATTCGACGAAAAATAAATTTGTGCTGATATTTTATGTTCTGTGCGAAATGTGTTTACGGGGTTGTCATGGCAAAAAATCCGTTTTCGGATTCTTCGTTTCTTTGAGAGCAAAGTATCCGTGTGATCTGAGATCAATGATCCAATTTTGGATTTTCCCAAAGAAACGCACCCTACCCTCTAAGAGGTCATGTGGTTACCAATATTTACAGTCGAACTGAGGAAATAGTGAATAGCTAAAATGGGTCTGGAATGTTCATAGTGTAGTAACGATGAAAGTAGTCCACCCCCTCCCCCCCCCCCCCCCCCACGCTCCTGCATTCAATTATTAATCGGGCGTGGCCGATTTATAGTTTACCCTTTGGTCGTCCTAGAGCGTAGTCTCCTGGCGCGGCCAAAAAGACGGGGATAGCTTGGGGTTGCTACAAAACCGCTACGGGTGACGCATACCGCAATGGTTTTCATTTTAGTTTTGACAGGAAATCGTTGCAGGCACACTTGGTCGACTTTTGGGTTAATGTGTAATCAGGTTGTGTTTTTTTGCTTCGGCGGAAGGACAGAGAAAAAAGCTTACGGGGCAAAGTACAGTATGGGGCCCAGTTCTCGGCCACTTTTGACGTAAACTTGTATTTCTTACCTCAGAAGAACCGCAGGAACTTGAAATTTCTCCCAGAGCTAGCTACATTATTCAGCTTTTTGGTGTAAAGCTATCGATCGGTCAAAAATTAATTTGCCCGAGCAATAATAAAAATAAAAGCTCCATTTGTGGGCCCAGTTCTCGGCCACCTTGGCCCAGTTCTCGGCCACTTTTGACGTAAACTTGTATTTCTTACCTCAGAAGAACCGCAGGAACTTGAAATTTCTCCCAGAGCTAGCTACATTATTCAGCTTTTTGGTGTAAAGCTATCGACCGGTCAAAAATTAATTTACCCGAGCAATAATAAAAATAAAAGCTCCATTTGTGGGCCCAGTTCTCGGCCACCTTGGCCCAGTTCTCGGCCACTTTTGACGTAAACTTGTATTTCTTACCTCAGAAGAACCGCAGGAACTTGAAATTTCTCCCAGAGCTAGCTACTTTATTCAGCTTTTTGGTGTAAAGCTATCGACCGGTCAAAAATTAATTTACCCGAACAATAATAAAAATAAAAGCTCCATTTGTGGGCCCAGTTCTCGGCCACCTTGGCCCAGTTCTCGGCCACTTTTGACGTAAACTTGTATTTCTTACCTCAGAAGAACCGCAGGAACTTGAAATTTCTCCCAGAGCTAGCTACATTATTCAGCTTTTTGGTGTAAAGCTATCGACCGGTCAAAAATTAATTTGCCCGAGCAATAATAAAAATAAAAGCTCCATTTGTGGGCCCAGTTCTCGGCCACCTTGGCCCAGTTCTCGGCCACTAAAAAGCTTGTGCGTAATTATCTGTAAAAAAATGCTCAATTAATTTTCACAGTCATAAAATCACTCTGTAAACCTTTTTATATATCTTTATACTATATCGATCCCAAATTATTTTTATGATGCTTTGTTTTACTTTAGAAAAGAAGGATTTTAACGCGCCTAGTTGCCTATGTGCAGGTTCTGGCAAAACCGCATTGTGTGACCCGTGCATTTAGATGGTTTATTTTGCAGTGAAAAGGTCTTGAAAGATTTAGGTGTTGTAGAAATAATAGACAAGGCAAGAGTCAGCTCAAAACTTAGAGATAAGATTGAACTTTATTTTTAAAACATTTATTTCTTTCATTCTGGCAGCAGCAGATGAAATTATATTAAAAACCAAGCGCTAAGCTGTGATAGCGAGCAGGGTGGCCGAGAACTGGCAAATACGCAAACGTCGCAAGAAAAAATTTCGAAGTAAATTAAGACCAAAAAATACAACGGTTCAACGAAAAGTTAACTAAAGCAGAAAGCTGAATTATTCTACGTTTCACATGCCAAAAATTAGCTCGTATGGTGGGGGCTTTTGGATAAAATACGAATTTAACTACATCCATGAATTTGGAGCCGTAAACAAACAACTTTTTCGGGAATGCAAATTCACCTACCTCCGCGTAAACTCGACGTGTGAGCTTTCTATATCGAATTGAACGATCAAACTCAAGATACTTAAAGCACATGAATCAGTCTATCGTTTGAAGGAAATACCTTTTTCTTTTGATTCAACTGGAGGGTGAAAAAAACGCGTTAAACACAAAGTGGCCGAGAACTGGACCCGGCCGAGAACTGGGCCCCATACTGTACTGATATTCACCATTGTGAAATTGCACTTACTTTGACAAGTTAAAGTTATTTTTGTAAATGACAAAGGTAACGTCATTGATGTCACGCAGTGTTTTTTTTAGCAAACTAGATGGTTTGCTGGTTTCTGACTATGAATGGGGGTGTGATCTTGCGGTATATTTTTTTAGCCTGACTCCACCGTAAAACTTTTTTTTTATTTAGCAAGAACTGTGTCCATTTTCATTTCTGAACAATTGGTCGTCAAGTCGTTTGTCACAAAGAGTAGAATGTTTGTACAGCATGTTTTGGAATTATTTTAGATTTGGTTAGTAAGACGCTTCTGAAGACCTGAGCAAAACATTGGGAATGTACAGTATTAATAGGAACTTGAATGGAATTTTTCACAAGTTGGATAAAGGTATCAACTGAAAAAAATGGAATTCAAAATGAGAACTTGGATTTTGTTGTAATTAAATTTTATCGCGGATTGGATGCATAATATCACGGCTTTGAAAGTCTTCAAATAATTAGAAAGGTTCCTTTCTTCCTTTTGATCTTATTGTTATTTTCATGTATTGATTATTCGAAAGTGGTTTTCGTTGATACGAAAAAAAAACGGGTTTTCACTGAAGTGCTTGAAGTATTTTTAGACGTGATAATATTGGCTTAATCAAATTACATTGTGCACGAAATATTTGTTATTCTTTTGTCTTGAAACTTTGAGGAAATTGAAATTTTTGTTTGACAGTAGTGTATGAAAGGCATTTTATAGAACTGAATAAAAAATAAGAAACATTGATAAAGGTTATTTCAAAGATTTATTTTGCCTGATTTTGAAGGGTTTCAGGAGTTTTAAAGAGTGCTGGTAAACGGCTGTATGTTGTTTGTGATTACGGATCTTATTTAGTTTCGAACGCTCTAATTTTTGAAAGGTTAAAACAGGTTAAAACCGGGCGGTTTCATGAGTTTTTTGGGTAGAAAGGTACGGTGGTGGTCAAAAAAAAATGTTTAGAAAGGAATGACTGTAGTAGCACGTAAGTCGGAGGTTTGCGTGAGTCACGGGGTATAGTATGCGTGAGCTGGATTTCCGGCGTCATAACGGCATGTTTTGTTTACTGAAAGATACACTCGACGTTTAGTTAGCTTAGTCGGCTTGGGAAACTATTTTAAAAATGAATGTTGTAATAGTTAATTAATAGTAATCTAGAATTAACCCACTCTCGATTGGAGTCTGTTCTGGATTCGCGCTACCTTTTCGCCGCGAAGGAATTTTGTAAAATTTCGCTAGTGGAAAGAGGGTACTGTAAGAACAGTATCAATAACTCAAAAGGAGGAACTTCTTTGTAGCTCTGAATTAAGACGTATGATAAAATTTTAAAATAAGAAACTTTCGATATATGGTTTTCATATTGTTTTTGTCAATTTCCTTTTGTGGCAGATTTTTTGAGAATCAGCTTTTCTTTCGTGTGATGACAGACACAGGACAGAACGAGAGGTGGATGAGAAAGATGCCGAAGATGAATAGGCACCGAAAAACGACAAGAACCGTCAAGGACTTATCTTTAGAGGGCGGGGAGTTTTGGCATACTGTATTTCGAGGACTGGACTGGACTAGTAAAACGCGGACTAGTAAAACGCGGACTTGTAAAACGCGGACTAGTATAACGCGGACTAGTAAAACGCGGACTTGTAAAACGCGGACTAGTAAAACGCGGACTCAGGTAAAACGCGGACTTGTAAAAGGCGTACTAGTAAAACGCGGACTAGTAAAACGCGGACTTGTAAAACGAGGACTAGTAAAACGCGGACTTGTAAAACGCGGACTTGTAAAACGAGGGCTTGTTAAGCACGGACTTGTAGAACGCGGACTTGTAAAACAAGCGCTTGTAAATCGGATAAAACTAAACGGTTTAGCGAGCGAAACAATTTGTGTTTGAAGCTCTTGTGTGTTTCTTCGACGGCATATTTCTAGCTTTTTTGAGCACTCTATGGTCTGTTTTAGCGTGGAGATGTTTTTGCAGTATAGCACATGTTCGTTCTGCAAACCCCTACTAAAACAACGGGATTGATGCTATGAGTTGTGTGCATATGTTTCTTTCTTTCCACTACATGACGTCTGTTGAGTGCAGTCGTTTGTATTGCTCGCACGAGGTAGAACGGGGCCCGTCCAGAAATCAACAGTCAATCGTAAATAAAGGTGACGGGCCTACACGACTCCTACGTTCGTGACATTAGAATACCACTCACCACAGAGTCCCAGTAGCTCAGTGGTAGAGCATCCGTCCTAGAACACGGAGGGTCGTGGGTTCAAATCCCATCTGGAACTCGGATTTTTTTTCCGAGTTCGATGCTATTTATATCTTATTTAATATCTTTGTTACTCACTTTGGAGGTTGGTTGGTTGCATCTTTGATATGCCTTAATGTGACTGTGTGATACAGTTATGAGTCATATGTGCCAGTCATCATTTGGCTGTGTGACCGCGTGATGCGGTTCCAGTCAAAAGCCCACATTTCACCCTTGCTCACCACAGAGTCCCAGTAGCTCAGTGGTAGAGCATCCGTCCTAGAACACGGAGGGTCGTGGGTTCAAATCCCATCTGGAACTCGGATTTTTTTTCCGAGTTCGATGCTATTTATATTTTATTTAATATCTTTGTTACTCACTTTGGAGATTAGAATATTTGCCGTTAAATGTTTAAATTCGGTCTTTCGACCTTATTTGCTTCTGACTTCTTTCTGAGGGTACTGTTTTAATTTGGGAGCAGTATGTGGTAAATAAAGGTGACGGGCCTACACGACTCCTACGTTCGTGACATTAGAACATTTGCCGTTATATGTTCAAATTCGGTCTTTCGACCTTATTTGCTTCTGACTTCTTTCTGAGGTTACTGTTTTTTTGAGACATTATGTATTGAAGAGAGCCGTAAGATGATTGTGGCCAAGGAATTCGAAGTGTCTAGAGGCGTTTTACAAGTCCGCGTTTTACTAGTCCGCGTTTTACTAGTCCAGTCCAATCTACAAGTTAAAGACACATCAAGACCACCTCACTGTGAATTGCCATAGCACAGACAAAATTATAGTCAATATCTTATGTGTTTTTAAGAGAATTACATAAGAACCAAGGCATGTCTTGTCTTGCCTTACATTGACATGCAATAATTTGGAAATACTAAGCTCGTAACACAGCCATTCTAAATAAACGGGTGCAATCAGTGTCGCATGTAATAAAATATGTATCTTTGAGCTGATTTACGAGAAATGTGACTTTTGATGTAATCTTCCTGAACTTTCATATCTTGGAAATAGTACAAAAACTTCAGATTGCCAATGGTATTCGTTATTTTTTTCTGGCTGATTATATTATAAGTAAGACTTCTGTAAAATCAGGTGTCGCATGGCTTAAAAAAGGAATTGAAACTTTCAAATTTCACTGTATTTCGTCATATTTCTTTCTATTTGCTATTTTTTCATTGAAGTAAACATTAATGCCTAAATTACCAAACCCCTGGTGAGGTACTTGGATGAAAATTTTTTCAGTGTAGTACAATATTACACCTGTCGCATAGTTTAAAGTAATTTACGTTACCAGTAACACAGACAACAAGTAATATTTTGCGTTTGTTCTATAACAATGAAAGTAATGCATTTTCTAGGTGCTAAACATAAGAACTTCCACATAAACTTCAAATTAAAACCAAGAAATGGAAATAGCGGCTAGAAATTTGCCCGGCGGAAAGCGAGATGGCCGTTCACACTTTCAAACATAATTTACGTTACCAGTGACTTTACTTAGGCCACTCTGTGTTGAGAGTCACGATAGTCTATAAACGGCATTCTATCGAAGGGTGTCTGTGCACTATTTATTGACAATAAGAGATCGCTTTGGAACTGTTTATTGTCTTCGCAAAATAACATCGAGACGTAATAAATATAATTTACGTTACCGTAACGTAAATTACGTAAGGCCGAGGCGTTAATTTTTAACTCGATAATAAAGGCAGCCATGAAAGCAAATATTAAACATCTGTCATCGTATCAAATGTTTAATCAGTCAACAACAACAAAAAAAGGCATTTAGCAGATTTTTTTCTTTTTGAGTTGCTGCAAAACAGTCAAGTTCAAATATGAGACTCTGTTGAAGGACATCTGTGCTTCCTTGGCAACCAAGGTGGGCCTTTTTGAGCAAAAGGTCTTATAATACCTAGTAGAAACTCAGTAAAGATACGCTTTCGTTTGACCTTATCGTCATTTGAAACCGGTAAGTGATCTATGCAGGAGCACGTGCTTTTGAAAGGTAACGTAAATTACAGCGTTGGTAACGTAAATTATCTATTGCGCCATGTCACGAAATTGGCTTTGTAACTTTTAGAGAAGTGAACTTTCCTGCTAAACTGAACCCAGCAAATAATGTTACAATGACACATGCAACTATATTTTGTCCATTTGTCAATCTATCAGCAAAGTTTAGTTGACTCGTCTAAAAGTTGAGAAAGTTATAATTTACGTTACCGTTCATCAGGAATATCAAAACGACAGACAAAAGTAAAATAGTTTTATTGTCAATTTTTTGTTTAATGATAAAGATTTAGCTTACGCGTCGTGCCATTTGCGGTTTTTGATCATTTTATGCGATCATCCGTTAAAGAATTAACCAAGAGTAATTTACGTTACCACTCTTAAGTAATTTACGTTACCTTGTTTCCAAGGAAATTTTAACTGTTTTTATAAGAATTTAGTAGGTAGTGAATTGCGCATCAAATCTTGATTACTCACTTGTGTACATAAAGTAATTATGCAAGGAAACAAGTAGGTTTTAATCGTTTTAAAAGAATATTGAGGAATTTATTTTTCTAATAAAAAGATTTAGACAATCTTCTTCGAAAGAATTATGCAATTTTTTTGGATTTTTTTCATGGCAAGCAATGGTTACTAGGTTAGGTTTCTTTAAATGTTTCATTTATTTACGAAAATATGAGAATAAGTCACATAGGGCATAATAAAGGATTGCTTTAAAGTAAATAGACAGGCTCTACCCTTCAAAATAAAGCAGCATTTTAGACAATAGTGTGGTTAATGCCCAACCTCATAACTTTTTATTGAATAAAGATATCGAAGGCCCAAACTAAACAAGTGCACTACAGATCATGCTCTATAAGCAGGATTATATTTGGACACGTTTCAGTGAAAGTGATTTTTCAACATTTCAAATCCCCATTTGCACCCGTTTACTTAGAATGGCTGAACAGTTTAAGACAGAATCCATCAGGAATTTGAGTAACATTAATTTTAGTTACGCAAAAATTGAGCACCAGAATAA
Source organism: Oculina patagonica (assembly GCF_052425735.1). Taxonomy (NCBI): domain Eukaryota; kingdom Metazoa; phylum Cnidaria; class Anthozoa; order Scleractinia; family Oculinidae; genus Oculina; species Oculina patagonica. Next base: position 30,122 of record NW_027558690.1, read on the forward strand.
TTTAAATCCTTGTGTTCTTTCATACCTTGTTAAAGGCTTGACATGTGATAACACCAACATAACACCAACAACAGTTCTTTATGAGTGGGGATTGAAGAAAAAAATGGAAACATCATCACACAGTTGACCCCCATGCAAAAACACTCCAGGATGTCACGGGACTGTTTGGTGTCCGTCTGCCAATTTCTAACTTCAAATTCCAATGTTAAATTCACATTAAATTTTCAATATTTCTTAGTTGTCTAAATTTTACTAATTCTTTTAAAAAAACTATCACCTGCCAAACATCCCCAAAAATCACTCAAAAAATTACAAAATACCGCAATACATAGATACATGGGGTGAGTGAAGTTTCCTTGGATTCCTTGAAACACCAACAAGATATTTCCGTTTAAGGTGGCTGATAATGGGTTTCAGTATTTCCCAGTCCTTATACTTTGGTTCAGGACTAAAAGCCTTCATCAATTGCTATTACAGTAATGGTATGAAACAAATGTTCAATCATTCATCAACAAGTTGTGATCATTTTCTTGACAATAGTAGTTCCCCGGTAAACAGTTGTAGTACTGTCCCATCAAAGTGCAATGCCTGGAAATTACCGAAAAGCACACGACCTTCAGGTGAAACCGCACCTTACAGTATTACCAATACACTGCACTTTGCTAAGTCTTAAAACTTTACATTGTCTAGTCGTCTACTTCAATCGTTTATTTGTATTTTGTGAGATACATTTATAAATTGAAACCATCATGTCATTAAGTAATAATGCAATCTCGACAACGTTCTAGATATTATATTATGCACACTAATACAGCTCATGCAAGCCCTGTGACTTACACAAACACAGTCGGACTGAGTGCTACTTAAGTAACAGCTTCGTGGTTTCTGCTGTACTGAACCCTGCCTTTCAAGGCAAAGCGCCCGATTTTAAGCTTCTCAAGCTTCTCAATGTTCTTGTTTTACAAGAAATCAGATCGACAAAAAATTGTTAAAGATTTTCTGAAAGATTTTTGGTGAACGTAGTTGTCGTAGGCTTTCTTGCAAAACAAATAACCAATATTGATGTTGGCGGGTCTAAATGTGTTTTTGGTTTACCTCTGGTCCTAATAAGGGGGAAAACATATTAAAAGCAACGGGTTGACCCTTTTCTGCAAAATATAACGATCTCCTTATACTCAGAGATAAATTCAGACATTGATTCCAAGCAATATAAATATAAATAACACTTCACTGCATTTCAGACCATCTGCGTTCGTACTGTACGTAGTACACAACTCTTACCTCGATTTCGATCGATTCATCGGTTGTATTTCGCAGTTGACGATCAAGATCAATAGACATTCTATTACTAGTGATACCTATCGGTAGAAATGCCAACGAGTACAACGGGACGCTTTATGATTTTGGTCGATCAATAAACATTGCGCGTTTTCTTTGAAAATCGTGAATGTTTATGGAATAAAATGCGATTTTATGAAGGCTAACAAAAAGTTCTAAAATAATACCACAGTAGTGAAGATTTAGTGAGAAATCTTGTAAACTTCATGCTATTTGCGAGTTTCAAGCCATTGTTGTCCGATGCCGCTATTTTGGAAAGGTTTCCGCTGTTTTAAAGTCCTATAGGTCTTATAAATCAAAGTGGCTATGAGCCACTGAACATGAAAAATAAATTACGAAACAAAAAGCAAGCTTTTACAAAGATTTGCCAAAACAAAGCATTTCAAACTTTCCACACTGCAGTTGAATTCATTCAGCACATAAGTATTAAAAAAAATTGAGGTTTTAAACGCGCAATACGTGATGTCTCAAATATCACGTTGAATTGTTGTTGTCGAGACACTGCAAATTGCGTTCGGGCAACCAGCTTTTAGGAAAATTAAAGGCCCTGTTTCCCGAGGAAAAACGCCGAAGTATCCAGGAAAAAAAATGTAGTATAGAGAATTTATTTTATAAATTCGAGAAACGAAATAAAACTCTTCTGATTGATAAAATCTGTGTTGTTTACTTTGCCAGACCTAACTTAATTACGCATGCAAATTTGTATGACTTCGAAATTTTCGAAGCTTTGGAAATCTTGAAGCTTTGGAATGCATTTCTTACCTTCATCGTAAATGAAATTAAATTCTAAACAAAGTTTAATTCAAGTTTCTTTCGTATTTCAATCTCTAGTTCGGGAATTTTGGCTTTTTGAAGCGAACAGACTTGAAACCTCTTTGTTATCTGAGACGCATCGTGTCTGGGAATTGAACAAATTAGTAGCGCGCTGATTGGCCAAACTACAACAAAGTGTGCACGTGCTGAATTGTGTCGTCACGATCTACCTTACATTACATTACATTACTTACATTTCTCGACATTTGGAGTGTTTCTGAGATTTTTTTCGCATGTACAAATCTTCTCGCGGCTCTATATTCTGCCGCCTCGTCAGGCCTTCTGGTCTTCCAGAAGGCCTGACTCGTTGGCAATTACTGCCTTCTTGTCGTGTAGGCCAAATTCAAATTTGCGAGGGGATTGGGTAATAACCTTGTCACGCATTCTACCAAAATTTGTAGCGATCGGACGAAGAATAAATTTTTGGTAATTTGCTTAGCCATCGTTCCTGAAGAAACGATATTTAAAGGGCAGTACGGGAAAGAGTTTTATGGCCAGAAGTTATTAGGTAAATCCTCGTGCCGTTTCAGGTATGCTTTCGTTCTTCCTTCGTTCTTCGGAAAATATTACTTCGAAGCAATATCCACGTGCGAAGAATCATGTTCCAACTACGTTCGGCCATATGCACGTGGCAATCATCATATTCTAACTACGTTCGCCCATATGCACGTGCCAAGCATCATGTTTCAACTACTTTCGGCCAGCGGCTCATCAAAGCAGTCGATTCTCGATCGTGGACAGTTCGAAAGCGCCATAATGATTGTGAAAGTGACTTTTTTTTATTCGGAATCCTCATATTTAACTAAATCCTAACAATTCATCACCGTAACTCATATATCCTTCTAAACAATAGTATTGTAATCGTAAAAAGCTACCTGGAGAACTTGAGAAATCCTCGTGCCGTCTCGGTACGCTCTCGTTCTTACTTCGTGCTTCGGAAAGTCTTACTTACATTACTTACACAGATAGTAGCATTATGGTTACCTTGGTAACCACAAAAATGGGATGACATAGCTTAAGTCTAAGCGATCAAGTCCTTAGGTACAGTTATAGTGCTGACATAGCAGCCACTTGAAATGTTTATTTTACAAAAAATTGTTTCCTTGCTTCTAAGTTGCACAAGTGTCTCTTACCTGTCGGCTCTTCAAGTTCCTCTAACTCTTGTTCTCTCGATTCCAAGTCTCTTCGTAGCTCAAGCTGTCCAACATCAGCGCTTGCTTCAAATAAAAACAAAGAAAAATGCTCAGTTAAATTAGAAGCTAGGTGGCCGTAACAGTAGCGTGGCGAATGACAGCCTCCTTTTCAGGTGCACTTTTCCTGAGGATGACGGACAACGACCGGGCAACTAGTGCCATGGAAAGAAAGAAAGATAAGAACAGACTACATAACAAAGCACCATCTGGGAACGAGGCGGTTGCGAATAAAATCTGCCACAGATGAGCCAAAACACAGGTTGCTATTCCCAAAAAAGCTCACAGTTTGTTGTTTGTAACTGCACTCGTGGCTTTTGTATTCAACTTTTCAAATGTGTCCCAGTTTTAAGCAATTGATAACTTAAAGACTTCTGTACCAAACTGGTAATGAATGCTGTGCTGATTATTTGGCTTGTGTTATCAAGATACAAAAGTATAAAACTAAAATATCAACTACAAATAAATTGGACTAAAGGCTAGTGTAGACTTTAAAATTCGTAACGTAACCTGACATGCACCGATGTTTACGAGAAGCGGACATAAAATTTTCCTCAGTTTTATATGAATATCTAAATATTTAGTTATTCCTCTCATTCCTCTGCCGGCACTGTTATTTCACTCATGGCAACACTGAAAAGAAACGGTAGTTGTTTTAAGATGTTATCAGGAACAAGATGGTTTTCCCCGGAAGACAACTTTTATAACCCTGGAGCAATTTTTCGATTTGTGCCAACGTTTAAGCAACTTTCGAACAATTTCTAGTGCAACTTTGACTCAATTTACTAGCACAATCTATAAATACCTAAAAACTTGTTTCTATTTACAGTTAATTGGATGACATTGCTTTAGTCTAAGAGATCAAGTCCTAAGGCACAGATATTATGCTGACATAGCAGCCACTTGAAATGTTTATTTTACAAGAAATTTTTTCCTTGCTTCTAAGTTGGACCAGTGTCTCTTACCTGTCGGCTCTTCAAGTTCCTCTAACTCGTGTTCTCTCGATTCCAAGTCTCCTCTTAGCTCAACCTGTCCATCACCAGCACTTGCCTCATCTGACAAAATAAAATGATTGGCTTAATTTGGAGCTAGGTGGAATAAAAGGAGGCCCAATTGACCTGATTCGTGTGACAGACATAATTATATCGCTTCCTCACTGACTCGCTACATAGCCAATCGCGAAGGCTAAGAAGTATCTTTTGAGAAAAGTACTAAGAACAAACCCCCGAGGCTATGCAGAATAGACTGAAATACCTTTAATTGAAGAAAATTAGAAGTTGTTTCAAATGGGAGTGTAAAAATCATCGAAAGGATTTTCTTTTGCTGCGGATGTACCTTCGTGTTTTTTATTTTTACTAAGATTTTGAAAGGCCATAGAATACTCTGACTGATATGTAAAACTTATGCCATAGGTTTTTCTTTACCTAACTAGCAAATTATATCTTAAAATTGTGTCTTTTACAGTAACGTTATAAGTGACCAGTTTCATTGCTTAGTCTAAGAGATCAGGTCCTTAGACACAGATATTATGCTGACATAGCAGCCACTTAAAATGTTTATTTTACAAAAACGTTCTACCTTGCTACCAGTTTGGACAGATGACTCTTACCTGTCGGCTTTTCAAGTTCCTCTAACTCTTGTTCCCTCGATTCCACCTGTCCATCGTCAGCACTTGCCTCAACTGAAAAATGAAAACGATTGGTTTTATTTGGAGCTGATGACAGTCTCCTCCTCAGGCGCTTCGCATTTTTCTGGGGACAACGGACATCGACCAGGAAGCGCAAACGACTAGTGATGAGCGCAAAGTGCGAGGGACCATGGAAAGGAGAAAGGAAAGAAGAGACTTCCTTTCGCCTTCCCTTTCTCCCTTCGGCGCCCATTTTTCCTCGCAATTAGAGACTGGCATCTGGAAACGAGGCAATGGCGAATGAAATGTGCCACAGATGAGCCTAAAGGCCCAGTAATAAACGGCCATTCTTTTTGTTTCAACTGCCGCAACTTGCAATACACGAGGTAACATTGGCAACAACACTTTACAACTTGCAGCTGTTTCTTGTTTGTAGGTCATGTGCTTACTGCACTCGTGGCTTTTTTTATTCAACTTTTCAAATATTCTTAAATTTAATATGAGAAGAATTATAAGCAATGCTGACATAGAGATAATCCACTCATTTCTCTACTCTGTCTGCACTTTCTGCAGAAGGAAAGCGGCATTAAATTTCAGGAGAACAAAACTACAGCATATTGAAAGTTGACTGCATAAACATAAGGACTCAGAGGAACGCCGGGGAGTATGCTAAATCAAAAACATACCGGTACCTGAAATCTCCATCAAAGACAATTTGCATGCCAAGTAGTCCTCTTCCAAGATAGTCGTTGTTAGGGTTATGGTCTCCATATCAAGCTCGTCCTTAACCTTCTCTGTAATGAGGCACTCCTCGGCTACTGCATTTAGGTGACCAGAGCGATAATCATCCATCAGTCGCTCAAGAATCTCCAGGGTACGGCATTTCACAGTTATTTTTATGCTACTGTTTTCAGAGCTTTCTATCAAGATGTCAAGATGTCCTCGTAAGTACGCGTAAAAGTCTTTTAGTCCTTTGTGTGAATAGAGATCGAACGTTCTCTTTCCCTCATCAACTTTTTCTCCCATATAACTGTCCACCGTCTTTTTTGCTTGTTGAGGATCTTGCATATGCGAGTTTCTGCTAATAGCATTAGCACATCTAATCTTAAAAGACAAATTCCCTAAAATAACAGCAAAAAAAATATCAGCTTGTTTTTTCCTTGCAGGCTAGGGAACCGTTTATTATTTATGGGGTGGTGGGGAAGGGGTTGGCGAGGAGGGGCATGACCATAGGCGTACGAGGCGGGGGTGGGGAAGGGACGAGGGTGGCTGCAGCCCCCCTCTCCATAGTCGAACGTTTCAACTCCTTTTCGGTTAGAATGCTTGTAATTCGGGTAACAAGCCTAGAGAAAAATAAATAAAATACATAGGCCAACAAACTCAACATTACATCCAAAACGAATTACATCAAAAGAAAAGTATTGGATCGATTTTTCGCGCAAATCCTGCGTGACACCTCAGTTTGATTCAGTTGCAGTCATTTCAAAGTGAGTGGAAAATTGACGAGGGCAACCAGAAGTTAGGCTCATGCATAGCTCGAGCAGATCCAGTGTGAGATCTAAACTTAGCTGTTAGAAATGTGATGAAGCTATTAAATGCTTTTACTCAAATGTTAAGTTTTTGAGCTCTCGCTCAAAACTTTCAATGAAATGATTTATCCCACTTATCCCTGGGTGTTTCACATGCTTTGGTATAACTTTCCAGTGGGGGAAAAACAAAGTGGCTCCCCCAAAGTACTTTTTGTTGAACTAGAATGAATAAATAAAATATTTCCGAAGAAAAAGGATATAATGCATTGACATCTTCGGGCAACGCTACGAAATTAATTAAAGAACAGGCGTTTTCTTTAAGCAAGCAGGCAAGGTTTATACACTGAACTATTAAAATGCACGTTTTGTTGTCCATTCCATGTGCTCTTTATTGGCTTTCAACGCATGACACTTTTTTTTTGTTTTTCGGGCAATAATTGTCTCCCCCCACCACCAACCCTAAATCCAAAGATGCCCGTACGCCTAATTGGGCATGACAAAATATGGCTTCAAAAAATATAAACATTTTAACAACATAAAAAGAATTAATTACATGCAAGCTGCACGTTTTGTTGTCCATTTTATGTGCCTCTTTGGCTTTTAACGCATGACACAACGCATGACACTTTTTTTGTTTTTCTGGAAATAATGGTCTCCCCCCCTCTCAAAAAAAATCCAAAGGTGTCCATACGCCTATTGGCATGGCAAAAATATGGCTTCAAAAAATATAAACATAACTTTTTACAACATAAAAAGAATCAACTACATACAAAGACATAGTTATTTCTAAGAAAATTAATGTTTGTCACTGACTTTTCTATTGTTGTTACTCAGTTTTTAAACATACAAAGACAGCTTAATAGTAAAAAAACATGGAACAACTGTTAAGTAACAACATAATCAAATATAATTTAGCCAAAACCGCAAAAAAAAAAATCCTCAGCAATACATACCTCGTTTAGGATTTGGTTTCAACCTTTTCCGCTTCAGACGACTTCTTACTCGACTTGAATCTTCTTGATCTTTGCTTGAAGTCTCTTTTTTTTCTGGAACTGGACCAGCAGGCAGCTGAATGGCACAGGTTCCTATAAAGATATGTAATGATGACTAAAAAGAAATGCATTAAAACAAAAATACTTGTAATTCTTCTCTTATTCTGTGATAGTCAGAAGATGTCACCATACGGATGACCAAAAACAAAACCAAAGTTATAGAAATTCTTCACACGAGTCAATCATCTTGTTGGTAAAAATTAAAACCTTTTGTTTGCTATTAGGGTTCTTGGTCTGGTTGTTCAAAAGAGGGTTAAACTCTAACGTTACTAGGGTAAAATTAAACCTTGGTTATTAGTTCTGATGTTTGAAGGTTACTAGGTTACGGCTAACCTCGGGTTAAACAAAGAGTTAACCCACCTCGGGATGTGGGTTAGAGTAAGTAACTCTTACAAGGGATACTTGAGGAATTCTTAAAGCTGAATTAGGAAAACCATCAAGGTTTGGCTCAATAAAAAAATACAACAGAAGCACGAATGATAAACACAGCAATGAATAAGATCTGTTATTTTTTTACATGCAGTCATAAATATTGAGAAAACAAGTTCAAAGCTTTGAGCATGTTCCAGATGAAGTTGATGGCTAATCAATGTCTTAAATCATCAGTCAGTGACATTGATGACAAATTAATGACTGATTTATGAGTGATTTATCATCCATTGTTTGTGTATACTCATTGATATGTTACATCTGGTGAAATATAAAATGGGACTTAAAATTAAAAGTAGGGGCGTGGGGATGGGGCGTGTTGTGTCTTCTTACCGGCATGGAGACCAGATGTAGTCGATTTTGCTGATTTTTATTTCATTGTTTTCGAATAATCGAGCCAGTTTTACAAATCGGCGTTCGTCTTCATAGAAAATACAGGGCACCCGTGCTCAGGATAGAGAAACGCTAACTCAATTCCAAAGTCTTGATGGCCGATAGTTTTCAACTGCTTTTGTTTTCTTCTTTACGACATCTTGCACTTGTGAAATCCCTTGCGAAGAACTCCCTCTAAAAACCTTGAAATCGTCAAGGTTTCCATTATCGTGTTCTCGTTCTTAACTTTTTTGGAAAACTCATTCAAATAAATTAAGCCTTCGTGTTGATGCTTGCTAACAACAAACGACACGAAACCAAGCTCAAACAAAGTAGAAAAGGCGCGAATCGTGACGTCAATGAGCGATATGTCACGAGAGTGTCATACGGAAAATACGCCACTCGGGTCCCGGATGGAGTGGCGTATGGAATCTACGAGTGGTTTAGTTCCCAGTAAAACACTCTCCCCCATATAATAAATATGTACCTCGTTCAGGATTTGGTTTCGACCTTTTCCGTTTCAGACCACTTCTTGCTCTACTTAAATTGTCTTGTTTTTTGCTTGAAGCTCCACTTTGACATGTATCTGAAGTAGCAACAGGGATGTTAATTCCTGCCTCTTTTTCTTCTGGAACTGGACTAGCTGGCAGCTGTATGGCAGAAGTTCCTACAAAGTCTACAAAGATATGCAATGATGACTTAAAAGAAATGTATAAGAGGGAGTCAATTGGTTCCTACTGGCAAGATTAAAACAAAAATTACTTGTAATTTTTCTCTCATTCTGTACTGGTAGATAGAAGATGTCACCCCACAGACGACCAAAGGGGAAAGCAAACTTTAAAAAAAATGGCTAAAAACATGTTACTCTTTCATTTTGATGGTAAAAATTAAAATGTTTTGTTTGCTTAAGGGTTCTGGGTCCGGTTGTTCAAAAGAGGGTTAAGTTCTAGCCTTAGTTTAAATTAACCCGCGGATTAGTTCTGATGTTCGAAGGTTAATTACTACGTTACGGCTAACCTCGGATTTTACATCACAAAGAGTTATTAACTTGCAATTTCTTGTTTAAACTTGATTTCTGCCAGTTTCGAAAAATGTGCAAATAGATGTTTTCATAATCAGCTCATTGTGATTGTTAGATTTTTTGATGGTTATGTTTATTTCGAATAAAGTACAACAGCTTTATGAAGCTTGTTATGTGATTCCTAGAATACCTGTGTTTCACGGGACATGCGAAGAATCTTATATAAAGGGATTCTTACGTTGCCTACGCCTTTTAAAGGAGCCGACAAACCACTTAAATGCATCCTCCGTGTCACTTAATCAGTTATGTGATACAGAGGCAAAAACGGCCAATAAATATAATTGATGGCAGCAAAAACGCAATCGTTAGTTGGATTTTGAATTTCAGAGTTCGCATCACTGTAAACCGCAATAATACAACTTCCCTTATGTTACTTTTTATGTGATGCAGGGGTGTCCAAAGACGTTTTGAAAGGGGGTTCTATCGCGTCCGAAATCCATCACTCAAGAAAGGTTGTTATACAATTGCATTGAGAACGTGTGTATGTCAAGTTAAAGAAGGTAAAATTTCTTGAACAACCTTGCGGCTCTTATTTTGTTCCTTAGCTCTTTTTTTGATTTTCTTAAAGAATTCTGATCCCAATCTGCATCATTTGCAATATTGTAAACTCGAAAGGGGGGAGGGGGGGGGGGGGGGGGACGACGCCTGTATTGGTTCGCTTCTTACCCAGCTTACATAGTAAGTTAGTAAGTTACATACTTCTGGGAGGAGAGATCGAGTCATTATGAGAGTTAATCAAGTGTCCTGCCCAAGAACATGTACAGCACACGTGGATCCTGCCAGTGCTTAAATTAACCCAGATTTAGTGTGCAATGCGGATTCCAGCACATAACCATTTATTTAACATTGTAGAAAATACCAGTGGAGACTCCCATATGAAGGGGACGATGATGCTCATCGAAAAATTTGAATAAAGCACCTTCAGGTCTTCTTACCCTTATAGATACAATTTTTCATGCCTGACCAGTCTAGACTGCCAACACAGTGTGGCAGTTTTAAGCAAATGAAAGATCATTGCAGTAATGTACTCAACTTAAGCAGTTGAGAAAAGCAAGCCTGAAAAAAATTCAGGCTTGAACGGGAATCGAACCCATGACCTCTGCGATACTAGGGCAGCGCTCTAACCAACTGAGCTATCAAGCCTTTCTCAACTGCTTAAGTTGAGTACATTACTGCGATGATCTTTCATTTGCTTAAAATGTATATCCGCAGTACATATATATGTATTTCATATATTCATTTCATATCTTCTCCATCCACGGGTATATTACGAACTCATAAGTGACCAGCTCCCAGTTGGCTTTATAGCTCAGTTGGTTAGAGCGCTGCACTAGTATCGCAGAGGTCATGGGTTCGATTCCCGTTCAAGCCTGAATTTTTTTCAGGCTTGCTTTTCTCAACGGCTTAAGTTGAGTACATTACTGCGATGATCTTTCATTTGCTTAAAATGTATATCCGCAGTACATATATAAGTATTTCATATATTCATTTCATACAGTGTGACAGTGTTATTATTTTTTATGTGCAATCCTAAACGAGACCTTGATGGCTATAAATTATTAGCATTCTGTCCTAAACACCCTAAGTCTAAGAGACCAATTTAAAACCTTAATTTATACCTCTAAGCGAGAAGATGGGCATCCTCGTCCCTTTCATATGGAAGTCCCATTCCCCGGGAAGGAGAAATAATTACCATGAATGTAACAAAACTGCTCTGCCAAGTCTTGGCGCTGCACAAGTTTATGTTGTAGTCCATCACACAGGGCCTGATATGTCGCAGCAGAACCTTTTTCTTGTTTCCAATGTTTTAACATGTGATATCCCCTTTCAGACAATTGGTCATGGGCTACATGTATTTCTTGAAGCTTTGCATCATTGATGTCTAGCCGACGCCCAAGCTTTTTCCACTTTCCTTCAATTTTTTCGCCCAACTCTTCTAATTCGTCATATGTGGGTGTGCCTTGTTTAACTACAAGGTGAAAAAGTTATACGTCCAATTTAAGGTAGTTTACAGTATTTTAGGGCTTCCCATTCTTGGTATATTCTGACTATCACAGCTACCCCAGTAAGTCAAAATAATGTACTAGTGTTGTCTTCAAGGGGTAACGTGTTGGTGAACATTTCTCTTATATACATATTTTTCATCAAGTTAACAAAATGCACATTTAATTTAATATTAAAATAGATCTGTTAAGGAGGAGTAGTGGGGGTGGGGGAGAAACTATGTTTTATGATAAACAATATGGGTATGTGCCACCACACGTGGTCCCATTTTTGACATTCTCGGTCTTTCATGGGGTTCCAATTTTCGCCCTTTGTGATGAGATAGATTCACTGAATGAGAAAAAATGATGTCAGATTTACATCTTTCTGTTTATCTAAAGCTGTGTTCACACTAGGCCGAAACATAATTAGTCTGATCACCAATGAAACATGTTTCGTTATAAAAAGTGTTCACACCAGGCAATGCATTGCGCGAATCACGATAGAAACATGACAGCATGATTATTCTGAACATGTCTGAAACAACCTTACGAGAGTCAACACGTTGAAAATTGCTCACGTCTGGAGGGGAGACAAGTGGCTAAAAGCTCCAAAATTGGGCCTAATATGACACCAGATGTTTATTTTAAATATGGGCTAATAAGGCGATACAACTTTAATTATTGGTGATGGGTAGAGAGCAAAATATTTGGGAGAACATCGCCACGAAAGTTAACGACTGCAGATACAAGCACACAGCATTGCAATTCAATACCAAAATTTACAAACAATTCTTCTTGTAACGAAGATAGCGCAAATTCTGACAATACTGTCTCCTTGCTAATCCCCAGCCTATGCCCGGGTAGCCTCCCCCTACCCCCTTACTTACTTGATACGGGTAGTTGCTTGTGAGAGGCAGTCACATGAGAAATGTCTTCCATCTGTAAATTCAAAACCCCAGCTGCAAATGCTTCATCGTCAACGATAGTCACTTAAAGATAATAGCTCCATGGGCCTTGCGATTAGAAGTGCCAAGAACTTCTGCATCTTTCGGGAAATACAATCCTAGTTCGTGTGTCAACTGTGTGTGTCACAAGTTTGCTGCTGTCATCAACAACATGGCGGAAATGCAGTTCCACTCTAACAAATTGTAGACAGCAAATTTACTGTGGTATGATGTCTGTTAGTAAACTAACAAATCTTAAATTACTACCAAACCGGAAGACCGATAAACCTTGAAAACACCTCTAAACTTCTTAGCAACAGTTTGAACTCCAGATGATAGTCATCCAGTTTGAAATATTTCCTCGCTGGATGGACTTTCTCGCTAATCTTCGCTAGCAACAACACAAATTTCGTTCTAATCAGATGTCCGTAATTTCTTCGACGCTCCCTGAGTTCTGCTTCGTGATTATGCAAATTCCTACCTGCAGTGATCACGATTATATGCAAATTTAATAGTATCTCTGCAGACAAAAATATGCAAATTGTTAGAATTTTATTGTAGTCAGGCAATGTGTTCAAGCGGTGTACCGTGAAATTTCCCTCGAGTGACTTGATTTTGTAGTTTAGAGATTTTACTTCAACCATGAAATACTGTTGAACCTCTCTAATACGGACACCAACGGACAAAGCAAAGCGTCCGTATTAGAGATGTGTCCGTATTATGGAGGTCTCCACAATGACGTCCTTTTTATGACTTCAAAGACAGCTTGACCGTCACGAAACACGAGACAATAAGGCCCAAACTCGTTGTTAAACTGCATCTAAATTGATTAATATGCAGCATTGATTCACACTGTCTATCAATAGAGAACTACATTGCGCATCTCGGCTACATGTACATGTAATGTATACGAGTCACTGTTTTCAAACGAAATGATTTACAACGTAATGCTGCTTGTAAAAAAATAATATTAAGCACAATTCTGAAAACGTCAATGGTGAATTTAGCGTTTTTTACAATTGTTTTTTAAACCACAAACACGACAAACAGGAAATTGTATTACATACATATAAGGCTCGAACCAACCGTTTCAAACAGAGCTTTTTCCCACCATGGCAAATTTTTAATATAGTTATAATAGATTTTATTAGTTGTATCATACATAGTTTTTTACATAATTTATCTCTTTGTAAATTTTTACGCAATTCAGTTTCAGACTGTTATGTAGAAATAACAAATAAACTATCTATCTACACAAACTATCTTCACCTAATCGCCGGTGTGTCCGTAATAAGGAAGTTAAGTTTATATGAATTTGCTCTCCGGGGCCGGGATTTAGTGTCCCTTGTCCGTATTAAAGAGGGTCCGTATTATAGAGGTTTTTTTCTAAAGAAAATATAAAAAAATTTCGTCGAGCATCGGAGATTGTCCGTGATAGGGAGGTGTCCGTATTAGAAAGGTGTCCGTACGGAGAGGTTCGACTGTAGTAACTACTCCAAAAGAAACTATACTAAGTATTCTATTAGACACTATTTCCACTTTTTGTGTCACGTGTCCGGTTTCTCCTTCTGCTTGTCGGATAAAAGTTGTTCTTGTGGTGGTAAACACCGTGCTGACGAGCCCCCAAAAGGGCGAAACAGCTGCTGTCCACGGTTGCAATCCTGCTGTATCAACTCTAATCGTGTACTGTTGGTGTGTCGCAAACTCTACCTGACCTTTTTTGAACGTAGTATGAGGGTCTGGATGGGGGTGCTGGAACTCAACTATCAGTTAAAACTTCATCCAATTTCTCAGCTATCAGTAAATTTTGCAGAACTCAGAACTCAGCTATCAGCATAGTTAGTAACTAGTGACTATGCTATCAGTTAAAAAAAGGCATCATTTCTCAGCTGACAGTTAAAATTTTGACCAATTCTCAACAATCAGTAAACCCCATTCAGACCTTCTAGTATGATCAGCCTTGCAGTATTGTTTTTTTGTCCTAATTTTGGGTCCGACGATCGGATTAAAAAATCCTATAATAAAAGCAGGGGCAATCTACTGGAACTGGTACACCCAGTACTTTGCCGTGGAGTCTGAAAGGACTGGTGATTTTTAAAGCTTTACTTTTATCTTTGCAAACATTGCAATCGTTGAAATCAATCGCCTGCATCGCCTCTTGGAGCTAAGAAGTACAACGGAGACCATTTCACGTTTCCCAATTTTTTACGCCTGTGTTTCTTGGTTCTTATGGTTTTGCTAATTTTCCATTGGAATGCGTGCTTCTATTTCCTACTTTCAAAATGGATCGGGTTTGGTTCGGATGGCTGGGTGTACCCGAGGCTTACCAAACCAGGCTTCGATTCTCTCGCACGACAGTATCTCTTCAGTTTGTATTGGTCTTCAAGAATGCTGACAACTGGTGAAACTGAAAACCCGCCCCAGACTGACGTAGAGCTGTTGTTTGTTATTGTTGATCTCACGGTCGGGTTTCTGGTTTTTGCCGCAATAGTTGGTCAGTTTGGAAGCATGATCACGTACATGCTTCTGGTGAGAAGGGAGTTTCTTGGACAGGCCGAAGCAGTGAAACAGTACTTAGTCTTCCACGGGGTAGATGACGATTTACAGAGGCGAGTTGTTGCATGGTTTAATTACATGTGGGAAACGAAGAAATCATCTCTGGATCGCGATAACGTTCTCTGTAAACTTCCCCTGCCGCTTAGAACTGAAATAGCCGTGCAAGTGCACTTGGAAACTTTAAAACGAGTGCAAATTTTCGCGGACGTTGAACCCGGCCTATTGAAGGAAATTGTGCTGAAACTTCGCTCACAAGTTTATTCCCCTGGAGATTATATTTGTAGAAAGGGTGAGCCGGGAAAAGAAATGTACATAGTGAGCAGCGGTCGACTGCAAGTTGTGCAGGACGATTCTGAGACGGTGATCGCTACGCTGCACGAAGGGAGTTATTTTGGCGAGATAAGTATTCTGAATTTATCAAATACTGGGAATCGACGGTCAGCGAACGTTCGCTCCGAAGGGTATTCAGAACTGCTGTGCCTTTCTAAAGAGGACTTGCTTGAGGCGCTGACGGAATATCCCGAGGCTAGAAAGGTGCTTGAGATACGAGGAAGAAGACTCCTCAGAAGGTCTCGATAACAAAGCACGGACAACAAAAACCTTAATTCTCTTTATCAGAAATAGTGAGAGCACCTGAAAAAATGCGAAACAGCGTAGTCTCGCTCCCAGAGGCTGCGATCCCGTGAGCACCATGAACCACTGGATAAGTGTAATAACGCGAGCTCTGGGAACGAGATTGACGGCGGTTTTTAGGGGTGTCACGAGACGCTTTGTTGCTTAGTAGCCAGGCCGTGACCTTCTCGACAGTCAGGAGACCTTTCATGTACAGATGGTTTGTGGCAACGGATCAACCTATTCCAACACCTCATACTTCAGGATACGTATTTTTCTGGTCATTCAAATTTGCTGTATATTTCGATGTGATTTCACCCTTCGAGAAGTTCCTTAGAGCCTTGACTCGAAGCAGAATATGTTTGAAACCCTCTTTCCCACGCACGAAAACATTTCCTTTATTACATACACTTCTTTTGTACTGTACATTTTTCAGGCTTCTTTATTCCAATTGCTCAAATTGGAAATTCACTGCGATGATCATTTATCACTTTCATAAGTATTACCATTTGTAATCTAATAAAAAATTGTATACTTTGATTCAGCAAAGCGTTTTGCAATGATTCGTTTCCTTTTCTTAATTTTTTCGTCACATTTTTCAGTGGCATGAACAACAGCGGGGAATCCCTTCTGCATTCGTACGCTGAGCCTTCCCAAGAGGCCCTGCCAGGGTAAATTCCGACAAGCGACATGGCCCAAAAAGTAGCGACAGCATACTAATATTTAAAAAATCGCGACAAACGACAACCTTTATGGAAAAACTTAAATTCCGACAAGGACAAGCAATTTTTCTTCAATTTAATTACTGACAGCGACATGAAGAGCGATAAAACAGCGACACAGTACATTTTATAAATTTAGCCAAGCTGCACGGGAACCCCCCTGTCAGGGCCTCTCCCAAGCATCGAAAATCTTGTTATTATAATATGTCAAGAAAAGATTACATACCATTTTCTCTCGACTTATAATTAATCCTCGCAATGAACTTTTCGTTCCGCCATATTTGATCGTCTCCCCCAACTAACCCCATAAGGCCTTGCGGGTCTTCTCTCGACCTAGGCTATCACTCTTCTTCAAAAAGCAAGCTATTTTCTTGATCGTTTCCAGTTGACCGTTGAAATGAAAGTCGTCAATATGTATTTGCTTTGGCTCTACGTTCGATTAACTGGTTAAAATTAAACGTGTTTAACATGCTATAAAACACGCAGGTAGGACACAAGCTGTACGATTTTCTTCGAAATCTAATTGGTTAACGATTAGTGTTTTTTTGATTGCCCAGGTTTATAATTACAACAACTGGGTTTATCTAATGACTTTACAATACTGGCTAACAGAAGGGCTATATAGCGGGAAAGCGTTTTGAAACCTAAAGCAAAACTTTATTCCTTTATCAACTTCATTTCTTCGCCTTAGCCGCTTTCTTATACGATTTAATTGTATCTGTGATAGCGAAAAACTCGTGCATGAAAACACAATATATTTACTCAGAGCACAGTAAGCAAAGCGAAAGACGAGTGAGTCTTTTTGCTCTCCTAATGCGCTTATGCTTATCGTGCTTATGTTTTTGAGCTTATTCTCATTAAAACCAGCCCCAGTGGGCTTGCCTGTCTGTTTCAACTGTTCTGCGCGTTGTTCTTTAGAAATTACCAGTTTCTCTGTAACCAAACTGCTCAGTAAAATTACTCACAATGATTGACCAGTAGAATTCAGA
The DNA here is from genome assembly GCF_052425735.1 of Oculina patagonica. NCBI lineage: Eukaryota > Metazoa > Cnidaria > Anthozoa > Scleractinia > Oculinidae > Oculina > Oculina patagonica. The sequence goes on from NW_027558690.1 coordinate 47,361, forward strand.
CACCAAATGAGATTGAAACAGGTTCAATAGTAGCTTGTGTCCTCTTCGTTTCCTTTAGTGAATAACTGTTTGCAGCAAAAGACCTGGTAACCTTTGGCCGTCTATTTCTTTTACAACAACGAATAGGCAGCAACTTGACAACGTCCTGTCGAAATCTGGGACAGCGAAATGAGTAAATCACAGGATTGGCTGTTGAACCGGCCATGGCAAGCAAGATAGAACATAACTCGAACTTCCAGGAATTTTCGCTTTTCACAAATTGTGTTACGATAAGCCTTCCAAATGTAGGAGTCCATGTAACTATGAATATTAGAGTAACAATAATAAAAAGTTTTGTCAATTTGCGTCGTGACTGTAAAAGAGCAAGATTTGTCGCTCCGTTGGCTTCCGTGTTGAACCACACGTGATAAATAACCCGCGAATAACAGAAAATCATCACAGCACTCGGTAAAATAAGACCAAATGTGAAGAGCACAAAAGAGTAACTCATGTTTACAGCTTTAAACCAAACGGGCGTTTTAGTTGTTACATTCATCATGGCGCTTTTCCAGGCGTACTCTTTACTGAGAGCGGTGATGGGATATCCCGGCGCGCTCAAAACGCCAGCGAGGATCCAAATTGCGAGAAGAACTTTGCACATTAGCGATTTCACCGCTCTTGTCAAGTGCACAAAGGGTTTCAGAATCGCAAAATACCTCTTAACCGCCAGAGCAACTAAAATGAAAATGGAAGCCAAATCGTGGAAAATGAATTCAGCGAACGAATAAGCAGACTGAACAGACTGGTTTGAGAGTAGGAAAATGTCGACGAAAGTAAGAACGGCGAACGCTAAATCTGACGAAGCGAGGTTGGCGAGAAGGTATGTGTTGGCATTGTGTAGTTTCTTGTTTTTCTTTATAACCATAATGACGAGAACGTTGCCAACAACATTGCAAAGGAGAATTGTAATGGAAACACCAGTTATGACTGAAACAAAGAAATCCATTTTCAAGCAGAAAAACTGATAAAAATGTTCGTGTAACGCTGAGAGACCGTCTGCTTTGCCAACAACGAATTAACAAGGGCGTGCTAAAGAACTGGAGCTCGTAAACTCTCACACTTCTTATAGCAGAGAATTAAAGATGGCACCATATGTACTGATTATTACGTGTAAAACATAACAGTTTTATTTATAAAGGTAAGAGTTATTGTATTAACGAGAGATACCCTGGTTAAGCTGAGTAAACCTACATAGTGCGTCACTTAAATGATAACCTTTCATTTCAGTTTTGATTGGCTTACTAATATCAACATGCTTTCCATGTAAATAGGTCGATGACCAAAGCACACAGATAGAACTAACGAACGTCAAGGACATTGCACCTTAACAAAAGGATCTATTTTTATGAGGAAGGGTTATTGAAACCAATCACGTACTTATTTTTACGTGGAAGGGTCGGGAAAAGGTAATGCTGAGTTGAGATGATTTGTATAAAGGAAATTTGAACTGATAAAATTTGGTCACTGCTACTAAATGCTCACAAGCGCACAAAAAACAAAGTCACGGAGGCTATTAGAACAGGCAAGAAAAACTTCTTCTATGAATCTTTCAGAGAAAACCGTGGAGACTCAAAAAAGATCTGGTCCGTGCTCAAGGATCTATCTGGTCAGAAAAACCCTGGGGGTGTGCCTTATTTAGAGGAGAACGGGTCCATTCAAATACGTGATGAAACTGAAATAGCCGAGGTATTCAATAAGCACTTCACGAGTTTAGCGGAGAAACTCGCTGACAAAACTGTGGGGCAGTTTGCTCCAACAATGCTGCGAGCTTTTGTCAATGATCGCAAAGTTCCTGTTTCTAAGTTAGCATTTCATCCTACAACCCCAAGTCAGACCCTCCGGTTGATAGAGGCTATTCCGTCAGGTAAAGCAACTGGCGTGGACGGTGTGAGTGCTCGGTTACTGAAGATTGCAGCGCCTGCAATAGCACCATCACTTGCCAAACTTATAAACACTTGCATTGCTAGTGGAACATTTCCAACTGCTTGGAAAGAGGCCAAGGTGATACCCTTACATAAAGGAAATAGGCTTTCGATCTTGTTAACCACGACATCCTGTTTGAAAAGCTGCGTATCTATGGTCTGGATGAATGCAGCCTGGCCCTTATGCGCTCGTTCCTTCAAAATCGCAGGCAGCGCACGGTCATCCGCGGTAGTGCACAGTCTTCGTCCCAGGCTCTCACACATGGTGTACCACAGGGATCCGTACTCTCTCCACTACTCTTCCTGGTATTCATAAACGATCTTTCCGAGGGAGTGTCACAACCAACCACAGTCGACATCTTTGCGGATGATACAACTATGAGCTCATCCTCGCCATACACTGATACTTCTGGTCTATGCTCCAGGCTCTGTGAGAGCACCCGTGAGCTTGAGGACTGGACTAGAAATAACCGTTTCAAACTAAATATCGAGAAGACGGAGTCTATGTTTGTAACTGGGAGTAGGCTACGCACTAAGATCGGTAGTACCGGTGTCGACGAGATGAAAGTCTGTACTAGCAGCGGGGAAGCCTTAGACAATACCACAAGCCACAAGCTTCTTGGAGTCCATGTTGATCAAGACCTAAGTTTCAATGAACATGTCGAACACTTATGTAAGAAACTAGCAAAGCGTTTAGGTGTTCTTAGGTCAATCAAACATTATCTTCCTCTAAACGAGCGCATACTCTTCTACAATGCAACTATTAAGCCTATATTTCTGTACGGCGGAGCAGTCTGGAGTTCAACATCTAAAAGTAACATAAGAAGAATTTTTCGTCTCCAGAAAAGGGCTGCCCGTGTTATCCTAGGCGTTAAAACAAGAGATGAACGTACTGTAAGTTTATTTAAGAGACTAGACTGGTTGCCCTTTTATGATGAAATCACTGTTAATAAGCTATGCTTAATTTACAAATGCCTAAATGGACAATGCCCAGAGTATTTAAGGAACAGACTTGTAAGTGTCAATGACATGTCCACCAGAACCTCGCGCTATGGTGATATTACTTTACGCTGTCCTCGGTATAACCGTGAAACGGAAGGTGGAAGAACTTTTCTTGTTTCAGCCACTAAATGTTGGAACTCTTTGCCTATATATATTAGAACTAGCACTAGCATTAAGGCCTTTAAACATAATTATAGTAATTTTATTAAGGAAGGTTATGCCGACTTAGATAGCTTTCCCATGTCATAATTTTTAAATTTTTATACTGTCACACCCAAATTATTGTTTGTATTTTTATCTAGTTTTTATCTATTTTATCTGTTTTCATTTTCTATTGATAATATATTTGTAGTAGTATTAACTTTTATTCTAGGGGAGGGCCACAGGTTTTTCAGTTTTTAACTGTAATGTGTAACCCTCATTAAATAAAGTTGTTATTATTATTATTATTATTATTATTATTATTATTATAGAATGGAAAATAAAATGGCGAGCTTACGTCTCTTGCTTGAAATAAATCAAATTGTACTCTAGTTAAAACTTTGCTCAACGTGTGAAGAGGTTTCGAACATAAGACATCAACAGAACAAACCCCTTTCAAAGTAGAAATTCAAAGGTGAGATGTTGCATTTGACATTTTTAGCACGTTTAGTTTGCTCGAACTTTAATAAGAGTACGTGTAAAACTGAAAATTTCCACTACAAATGATTTTGTTCTGATCGCCATACCATAACAAAATTGGCCTGAAATAACAAAAACAGTGATTCCCCAAGTAATCTTACGTTTCTTTAGCCAGCTGAGTCATCGCCACCAATACGAAAGGTAGTCGAACAGCAAGCTATAAATATAAAATACTCTTTGCTTTAGTTTTATTTCAGTTTTGCTAATCGTCGCTACTGACTCATAAACATGCAAAGTTTCAATAACATTTCCCCTTATAGTCAGTATAGAGCGATTTCTGATTGAGTGTCGTGGAACCAATGATCACTCTGACCAATCACACAGGAAAGAGGCAATCCAGTGAACCCATCAAATCTCGGAGGCAACCGCACTGTGATGATTCTTCACTCATCGTAAAGATGAAAAACGAAGTCAGATTGTCTTGGGGTCTAACTTGAATGCCGTCATTTTTATTGAAAACCCAAATTTGACACTATTTAACGAGGAGAAATACAATGTTACTATTTGAAAACGTGAGTTTAGGCCTTGTATTTGGCAATTAACTATACTTCTGCTCTACCTAAATTTGAATTTTTTGTGAATAAGTGTTCTCGTCGCTTTCTAAATGCTTTATAACAAACTAGTTTTTCCGTGTACTCGTTAGCGAGAATAGCTCTTTCGCCTCCTAAACTGGATAAAATAAACGCCACTATATTGTAAAACTGAATTAAGGGGTTATGGCGAGTTTGTCACATTAATCGCGCCACAATTTGACGCCTTCTGCTAACGTAACAGTATCTTTCCATTTCCTGATCAAAAATAACAGTGCTATACACATGCCACCTTTTCAGGAACGCGTAAAAATTGCGGGCGAAAGCTACTCTACCTGGATAGTAATGTAGAACACTTTATTATTCAGGTAGTGTACAAATAACACGCTAGACCAATATAAATATAGCACGGTATCTGTATTGTACGAAACAGGTATTTATAATATTCTTAAAGCCTCGCTTTTTAAAACATGCTTCAAAATAAGGTTAGTGAGTAGTCAATAACATAGCAGTGGGATAATTAAAATAATAATCGCTTGTTTTCTGTTGTCGGCAGGCAAAATTCTAATCTTAATCTTGATACCATAAAAGTTCTTACAAAAATGTTTCTTATACTACCCGAACTATTAAAGTTTTTCATTTTTCAGTCTAATGTAGATCTTCGATAGACAATCGATGCCTTCAAATTATTCTACAAGGTTTTTTAAGAGATCAGTACTTCTTACGAAAATCAGCCGAACGGTTCTTAAGAAGGATATCTAAAGCACGATCCAAATGCCATCCAAGTTGGTGTAAGTACGCAGGACATCAACAACTTTTTTCGGACTCATGTAAAGAGGATATTCCTGAATCTGACGTCCCTATGGAAGCTCTCCTCTTGTCACCCAAGTCACGCTGTACCTTTCCTAAGCTATTGTACGTGCGCGCAACGTCAACATGGTCTGGTCCAAGCTTTTTCAGCTGAATGTCTAGAGCACGTTGATAATGCTCCTTGGCCTGCTGCAGGTCACCCAAGGCATACTGTACAGTACCTAAGTTACTGTAGGTAGTTGCGACATCAACATGGTCGGATCCAAGCTTTTTCAGCTGAATGTCTAGAGCACGTTGATGATGCTTCTTGGCGTGTTGCAGGTCACCCAAGGCACGCTGTACACAACCTAAGTTACTGTAGGTAGTTGCGACATCAACATGGTCGGATCCAAGCTTTTTCAGCCGAATGTCTAGAGCACGTTCGTAATTCTCTTTGGCCTGCTGCAGGTCACCCAAGTCACGCTGCACAGTACCTAAGTTATTGTACGTACGTGCAACATCAACATGTTTGGGCCCAAGCTTTTTCAGCCGAATGTCTAGAGCACGTTGATAATTCTCCTTGGCCTGCTGCAGGTCACCCAAGTCACTATGTACAACACCTAACTTATTGTACGTACGCGCAACGTCAACATGTTCGGGTCCAAGCTTTTTCAGCCGAATGTCAAGAGCATGTTGATGATGCTCCTTGGCCTGCTGCAGGTCACCAAAGGCACGCTGTACAACACCTAAGTTACTGTAGGTAGTTGCAACATCAACATGGTCGGGCCCAAGCTTTTTCAGGCGAATGTCTAGAGCACGTTGATAATGCTCTTTGGCCTGCTGCAGGTCACCCAAGTCATAATGTACAGTACCTAACTTATTGTACGTACGCGCAACGTCAACATGGTCAGGTCCACGCTTTTTCAGCCCAATGTCTAAAGCACGTTTATAATGCTCCTTGGCCTGCTGCAGGTCTCCTCTGTCGTGCTTTACAGTACCCAAACCGGCGTCAGTACTCCAAACATCAACATGCTTGACTCCAAGTTAAGGTAGTTCCTCCTCTGCAAACGTTTTCAATTCACAAAAATACGCATCAATTTTGTATACTTAATATAGATTTTAGGTATTCTTTAAGTACATGACTCCTATTTAGCTTCATTACTCGAGTAAGGTAGTCAGGGGCCATTGACTAAAATCAACCAATCAGATTGCTCCATTGCCGGTCCAAGCCCGATTGCATAAATGGCGCCCAATAACAATACATAAGAAAATGTTAGCCTCGAACTTATGTTTCAAAACAAAGGATTTCTCTTATCGTCATTGCGAGGCTGAGGTTTTCTAATAACATATTGTTTTGAAAATTCAGCGTCATTATGCAATCGTTCTGTTGGGCCGCATGTTCTCTTATACATTGCTCACAACAGTGAACATATTATCTCCACATTGGCCCTCGGTCTTTTTTGTACTGACCACGCTGTATCGCCCATACCTCGGGCCAATATTGGCCGAATTTACACTAGAGACGAATTATCCGTGAGAGACGGAGTATCCTTCTCGGGCGGATAATTCGTCCAAGTATAAATTCGGTGCTTAAACGAATTATGGAGCAAAATTCGTCTCATGCTGATTTAACTGTTGTCTTAGATGTATCATCCGTCTCTAAATTTAATCTAGACGGAAAACGAAGAGGGTTTTGACGGCCACATAAAAGGGATTGGTTTCCATATTTTCGCAGGGTTTCATGGATGCCTATTTCAAGATGGTGTTCGGTAAAGACAAATTATTCGTCAAAATTTGTCTTCAGATTTATACTTAGACAGATTATCCGTCTGACGGATAACTCGTCTCTAGTAAAAACTAGTATAAATTCGGCCATTCTCGCAGTACGGCCCAGGAGCTTGGTTAATAATTCTTAGTAAATTTCGCGATTTCAAAATAATCGCGAAATTTAATACGCGCAAAGAAAACATTGCGCGAAATTTAAACACGCGAAAATTAATACCGTATTATATATCAAAACGATAACCCTTCTACCCTTGAAAATATATTGTCGTCTTGTTTTTAACTAGCACCCCTCCTGTGATTACTGTTTTCTTCAGCTTAAAAAATCGGTCAAAACGTCTTTAGTATAGTCACCAAAGTTTCCGTTTGCAGGCTCTTTGTTTGCAGGCTCTCATTGAGCCAAACCATTGTATATTTCCAGTAGTTCCTTAGTATTTGACGACTGATCCATAACACACTGACAAAATCGCGAAATTTAATAGACTTTTGCTCTAATTTTTCTTGCAATCGCAGAAATTAGTACTCGCGAAATTCTGCTCCCGAATTTTCGCGAAATTAAGTACCAGCGAAAATTAGCAAAGTAAGGTATATATCCTATATTTGGTTCCAAAAGTTCATTGAAGAGCCTGATTGTTGCACAGGAAATCTTTAACCTTGTTAGAATGAAAGCCATACTGCGCACAACGCAAACAGGTCTTCAAATTCGGAGATTACATTTGTCAGTCACAATGAAACGAAATGGTGCTATTTAGTTCCTTGAATAAAAGTACAAACAGCTAGCTTCCACAGAGCATTGTTCTACTTAAAAATGATTTACAGTCCGTACTGCGCAATCTCCGCTTGCAATGTTAATGTGAGCCTCACAGAAAGGAATTTTCACTAGCCAAAATAAAAATTCAAGGATAAAAGTATTTTTTCTTTATTATCATTAACGTCAGATATTCTTATAAAGCAGTAATAACGAGTAGCGAGTAGCAGTAATAACGAGTAGCTTTCCTCCCAACGGGAGGAAAGCCATATGTGGCAGTACTTTTGGAAAAGACGCGCGCGACAGATGTCGCATTCAACTACGTGACCGTGTACCGTAGGAATACCGGAATAAAAAGCTTAGACATAGAGGTTAATACATGGTTGCGCGGAGATATGAAATTTATCTTCGAGTGTTCAAATCGATAAGAAGATAAACTTCAAATATCTTATATCCAAGCAACCATGTATTATTCTGTTTATTATATAAACCTACTAATGACGATGTTTTAGACAATTTTCGGAAGATTTCCGACCATATTCCGAAGATTTCCGAAGATTTTCAAAATGTTGTACGAAGATCGTACGAATGATTCCGAACATTTTCCGAAAAATTCCGAAGATTACGGAAGATTGCCGCGGAAGATCCGAACATTTTTCGACTTCATATCGATAAACTTTGGCTCACTGAGCATTAGAACATGGCAAACTCTACGAGCCGACTGGTCAAAATGATATCACACATGTGTGGATATCATTTTTTTATTTTTTTCTCAAGCATCTCAGCGGTCCGAAATCCTCAATCCTTGAACCTGATTGGCTTATTGCACGCGCTCCAGCGGTCCGGATTTTCCCATCCGGACCCCGCGTACGGACCCCTCACGGCGCGAAATCGTTTTGCAACGTCGGTCTAACAAACACATGAACGTTTTGCTCTCCAAAATCGAAATAACTGTTCACCAACCGTTGTAAATTCAAAAGGACAAAATAGCCGTGGAATTAAAGGCCTCAAAGTTCTTCAAAAGGCGAGTATTTATTTATTTCTCAACAAAATTGATTTGTAGTTTACCGTTCGTAGTTTGCCGTTGTTTGTGCATGCGGTAAACTTCACCGGTTTTTAGACTCCCTCTAAGAGTTAAACTGCCTTGTTTATCCGTCTCTTTTCGCTAAAAACAAAGCACTATTTGCCATCATTCAAGGAAATGAGATTCTTTGATTAAAAACGGACAAATTAATTATCACAATATTGTGCTGTGCGTAGACATTAAGTTACGCATTTCATTCAGTTTGGCACTGTTTATCAGAATAAAATTCTGCTGGAAATCATTGCAGAGATTATTAATTTGTTCAATACAAGTGTGAATAGCTTGTAAAACTGCTTTTCAATCAAAGAGTATTTTTGAGTCAAGAGAAATAGGATAAACGCCCTGCGAGCAAAGTTTCTTTTAGACTTTTCAAACATTTATCGGGAATTGTTCGGGAAGCCGAAATCGCTTTAAATGTGTTAAGTTTTGTGACTTATGTGTGCTATATTTATGATTTTATTTGCTTTTCTCGATTCTCTGCAGTGTAAATTAAATATGCTGAACCTTTCTTGACTACGGTTCATTTTAAACGAAGCTATTTTATTCCGAATTAAATAGCAAACAGAATTCTTCACTCTTGCTCGTCGATCGAGTCGGACTCAACATTGAAATCAAATCCGCGCGTATGCAAACAAAGATTTCGCGGTCTCTTTTCCAAACAAATTAAAGTAGGAAAAAAATAAAAACTTTATTTGCCGGCCTAGGTCGGTCCGTATTGGGAAAAACCGTACCCGAGGTCTTGAGTACCGCCCGAGGCCGCAGGCCGAGGGCCGTGCTCAAGACCGAGGGTACAGTTTTTCCCAATACGGACCTCCCAGCCGGCAAATAACATATATATCCACACATGTGCCGTGGGTCTGTTCAGTTATAGATCACAGAAGACGTCAAAATGTGGTAAGAACAACAGTGACCCACTCGCCTAGCGGCTCGTGGGCCACTTTTTTTGTTCTTACCACATTTTGACGTCATCTGTGATCTATAACTGAACAGACGCACGGCAAAATGGAATCTATTTTAACAATAGAGTGTTTCTGTAAAAACAAATACAAATATTAGCCCGAGAAGCGAAGCTTCGAGGGCTAATATGCTAGTTTTAAGAACATCAAATTTCCAAGGGGCAACTATCAGACCGATAGTTCCGAGACAGAAACACTCTATTGTTTTTATTGTTCACCACTAAATTTTGTTCCGCGCGCACATACAAAAACAAGCATCGTAAATTATTTTTACTTTTGAGGATAAAAAAACTCAATTGAAAGCCGAAATTTAATAAACGAAACAAAACCAGACGAGAAACCCACTAAATGCAGTGAATTTGGTTGGGTTTTTTTAGCTGCAGGCGGCTTGTTTACAAAAAACAGTCACGGGCGGGCACTATCGATCCGGGCATTTTTTCACGGGAGGGCACTATGGGCTGATAGTGCCCTCCGGCGGACGGGCACTATCGCGTCACGTGTTCAATTTAAACCAATCAGAATCGGAGAAAATTTAGTGGTGAACTATAATTGTTAAATAGAACATAGCTGAAAACTATAGAAGCCCGGTACCCCGGATGTGCGAATTGTTTGTCGAATTTCGCTGAACAACTTCGCCTCTATTCTCTTGTTTTATTGTTTAAACGATGCTTTAAAGCAGAAAGTTTTTACCAGAAACGTTTTACTTGCTTAAATGGAAGTAAGGCAGTGCCAAAGGAAGCGACAGATGAAGAAAGAATCGTTGAAATTTTTTGTTTTTCTTTGGAGTTGTGTACGCCGCTATTTTGCCGTGAACTGCCCGAAATTGATTGGAAATTATTTAGCAAAACAAGCCGGACTCTAGAAACGCTTTGAGGTAAGAAACCTTTTTTAGCCACAATCTAAAGACAGAACACTCCACTTTTGTTCTTTTTAAATCGAAATTAGAGGCGAATTTGAAAAACTTGCTGCGAAACGAACGCATGGAAATTTTTCATTTGAATGAAATTGAAGTAGGCTTAACCAACATGACTTGAATGCGTAAATATTTCAACTAGATTTGTCGGCTCTGTGAGAATCTTTTGGTAGTCGGAGAAAGGACTATAAATAGGAAATATGAATGAAATGGTATCTCGGTTTATTTATAAAGAAGCCGCCAAAGAAAAGAATAAACTAAACTTTCACTTTACCGATGTTGCGTGCGTTTGTAAATGCCGTAAGCGGCCGCGAGTCTTGTAAGTTCTGTGCTCTTTTTAATGCTATATTCTAAACCCACTAGAAGATGGTTTTCCTATGTCCTATAAGAAAATAATGCACTTTTGAGGTCTAGCAGCTGAATGCCCTCGCCTACGGCTCGGGCATCCACTAGCAGCTTTTCTAGACCTCAAGCGTGCATTATTTTCTTATAGAACATGGAAAACCATCTTCTAGTAGGTAAATAGACCACTCGTAAAATTCATACGAAACTGCATCCGGGACTGTAGCGGCGTATTTCCCATATCCTCACTAGTGAGGATATCGATGACGTCATTTCCCGCCTTTCCACGGTTGTTTGTGCAAGGCTGCCAAACGCCGGTTGGAAATGGCGAGCTATCGATTCGTGAAGTTCACTGAAGCCAAAATAAAATGTTTTACTGAGGAGCAGGAAAATATGCTAACACGAAGAAGAAAACTTCAAATGACTTGAAATTATAAGAGCTTCTAGCTTGTGGAGACGAAGAGAGGGAAAATCAAGAAATTCCAGCTGCCGAACTGCAAGATTTCGCGATCAGAAATCGAAAAAGCGATGAGTTTGAGCAGAAACAGATTTCAAAAAAGCGAATTATATTATCAGTGACAGTGATGAAAGCCAATAAACCTTTTTACATTTAAAGTCCTCCGCTGTTGTTTAACTCATACATACCTCGTTCAGGATTTGGTTCCGACCTTTTCCGTTTCAGACCACTTCTTACTCTACTTGAATCTTCTTGATCTTTTGTTGAAGCTCCAATCTCACATGTAGCTGCAGTAGCAAGAGGGTATTTTCTCGTCTCTTTTTCTTCTGGTACTGGACCAGCAGGCAGCTGAATGGCAAAAGTTCCTATAAAGAGTATGCAAATGAAACGAAAGTAATTTGAATGCGTTACAACATGGATGGTCAGCGAAATCACAAAATGTTTACAGGAAACGAAGGACGGTACGAATGAATCTGCCTTCAGTTACGATACTCCTATTTTGTTTTCCGCAAATTAGACGTAAAAATCTTAGACTCTCAAGTATCCGATAAAAACTAACGGATCTATATTACTATCTGTGGTGAGCTGTCAACGATAAATTTCTTTTTGGCGGTTAGTGATATGTAAGGACCAAAGATATCTGTTCTCAAGCGGACGCAGTTGCTCCGCATGCTACTTTAGAAACGGCTTGATTGGTTCATGACGGTAGCCCCAAATGATCTGATTGGTGTGAAAGACGGCTTCCTCGCTGACGTGCTTACTCACTACATAGCCAATCGCGTTTTTTTTAAGAAAAATGAAACCAAAATCCGAGACAGAGAAAATTAGAAGTTGTTTCATATGGGGATGTAAAAATCATCGAGAGGATTTTCTAATGCTTTGGATGTGCCTTCTTTTTGAAATTGTTTACTACGATTTTGAAAGACCATATAATCCTCTGACTGTTATGTAAAACTTATGACAAAGTTTTATAATATAACTAAGCTAGCGAATTACACATAAAAAACTTGTCTTTTACAGTAACGTTATTAATGACCGATTGGTCATCAGTGCTTTAATCTAAGAGATCAGGTCCTTAGTCACAGATATTGTGGTAACATAGCAACAACTTGAAAAGTTTATTTTTAATACAAAAGTCTCTACCTTGCTATCAATTTGGACAAGTGTCTCTTAATTACCTGTCGGCTCTATGAGTTCCTCTAAGTCGTGTTCTCTCAATTCCACGGCTCCTCTTAGCTCAACCTGTCCATCATCAGCACTTGCTTCAACTGAAAAAAATCAAATGTTTGGTTTAATTTGGAGCTAAGTAACGTGAATTCTGAGGACAACAGACAACTACCGGGAAGCTAACTGCACTCATGGCTTTGTATTCGGCTTTTCAAATGTTTTTCTTAAAGATGAGAAGGATTATTAGTAATGCTGATTTAAAACAATCCACTCATTCCTCTGCCCTCTCTGCACTTTCTGTAGACGAAAAGCGGGATTAGATTTCCGGAGAACAAAAAGACAACAAATCGAAACATAGGTTATTGCGTAAACATGAGGGGTAGGCTAGGGCCGCTGGCCGGGAGTACGTTATTAAAATTAACAACGTTGGGTGTTTACCATTTACAAAAAAATTCGGAAAATTTCCGTTGGGAAGAGTGCGTTCTATTTAGACGGGTCTCATTCGTTCACAGGCTCCTCTCTGTTTTGTTTCTGTTGCTCTCTCGAATCGTCCGCGAAAGATGTTTATACTCAAGTGCCGTGATGAATGAAATCATAAAGTTTATAGTTGACGAGAAAAATCTGATAAATTCAAAAGATTATGGGGAAATCAGTATCATTGCAGCGGCTGCAACTTTCATGAGACGCTACCTGTGCCACAATAGTAACTCTATTTTGAATGTTCTTTGTCAGCATATTCGATCGATGAATTTAATATACTTGCTTTGCCCAAAGAAAGTTTGGCTTCAGGTTACCTACCATTTATCGTGATGCAGTATATTTTGTAGAACTGATGCAAATACTTGAGTAGAGCACTCGTTTAGACCCTGAACCTCAACCATGAAGAACTTACATAAGACTGACCCGCCATTTTAGTTGAGGAGCCGTGAGACCCGGCTGTGAAAAAGGCTTGGGACTAATGAGAAAGACGAGAAATCTGTAAATGGAACACGAATTTCCATTGGAAAATTTCCACCGGGAAAACGGGGCTACCTTTTCAGGTTGTCCGTTTATTTCGGGAATTTTCCAGTGGAACGAACCGAAAAGTCGTGTATTTCCGGATTTTTTTTTGTAAATGGTAAACACCCAACGTACCTGAAAATTCCATTAAAGACGATTTGCATGCCAAGTAGTCCTCCTCCAAAATAGTTGTTGTTAGCGTTATGGTCTCCATATCAAGTTCGTCCTTAACTTTCTCTGTAATGAGGAACTCTTCAGCTACTGCGTTTAGGTGACCAGAGCAATAATCTTTCCAGAGCTCTTCAAGAATCTCAGAAGTAAGGCACTTCACAGTAATTTTTAAACTACTCCTCACGATACCAACATTCACTAGGTTAAGATGTCCTACTAGATACGCGTAAAGGTCTGTTAGTCCTTCAAGTGAAGAAAGATCAAACTTTCTCTTTGCCTCGTCAACCTTCTCTCCCATATACCTGTTCACCTTTTTGCTTGCTTGTTGAGGATCTTGTTCTTGTGAGTTTCTGCTAATAGCACTAGCACACCTAATCTTGAAAGACAAATTACCTAAAACAACAGCAAAAAATAATTAGCTTATTGTTTTCTTGCAAGATAGGGGTCCATTCCTTTTTATGGGGTGGTGTGGGGGCTTGGGCTTGTGAGATTTAGAGAGGGGTCGAGGCAATTGCCAGAAAATATAGCTTAAATAAAGAAGAGCAACAGATAAAATATAAAAATACATTTTTACAACATAATAAGAATCAACTACCTGCAAAGAGAGTTTAAGAAACAGAATAATAAGAAAACATATGGAGCAATTGTTAAGTCAGACAACATTTAGTTAAACTGGCCTGGAATATCATTTAATATAATTTAGACAAAAACGTTGACATAAAATCCTCAGCTGTTATACGTACCTCGTTCAGGATTTGGTTTTGACCTTTTCCGTTTCAGACCACTTCTAACTCTACTTGATTCTTCTTGATCTTTGCTTGAAGCTCCAATCTCACATGTAGCTGCAGTAGCAAGAGGGTTTTTTCTCGTCTCCTTTTCCTCTGGTACTGGACCAGCTGGCAGCTGAATGGCACAGGTTCCTATAAAGATATGTAATGATGACTAATTAAAATGAAATGAATCAGGGGGATCCAATCGATTCCAATGGATATGCTTGGGGGCAAATTAAAAGGGGCTGTGTTATGGATGTTAACAGCTGATATTTGAACAGCCAAAATATTTATTTGTGTCGTAGGAAACCTAAAAACAACGGCCCATTTTTAATTTATTAGCAATAATAAGACAACACTATACAAAAGGTATAAATATATATTAAGAATTTCTTGAACAACCTCATGGTTCTCTCTCTGCTCCTCTTTTGATTTTCGCAATGATTCTTTTCTTAATTCTCATTCTCATCGTTTGCAACATTTGAAACTCTAAAAGGGGCTAGGGAGAAGGGCGTGATAATTCGCTTCTTACCATTACAAACTTCTGGGAGAAGAGATCGAGGCACTGTGAGAGATATAAGTGTCCTGCCCAAAAACAGTTGCACAACACACTTGGATCTTGCAAGTGCTCGAACACAGACTGCGTAATGCGAAGTTCAGCACATCAATTATTAGTTTAACAATGTGGAAAATACCCGAGGGAACATGGATGCCTGATGGAAAATTTGAATTAAATCCCTAAAGGAGACTCATCTGGGAAATATTGGCTCATTAGTTTTCTTGAACCCTAAAAGACAAAATTTTTGTGCCTGCAGGTTGGTCTAGACTGCAAACAGTGAACATTTTTATTTCTTCATGTGCTAAAAATAATGGCATTATGTCCTGACTCCTGAACACCCAAAGTAAGACCTTAATTTAAACCTTAGTGTGAGACAATGAGTCCACTTCATCAGTCCCTTTCATATGGAAGTCCCCTCTCCAGAGCAAATAATTACCATGAACGAAACAAAACTGCTCTGCCAAGTCTTGGCGCTGCACAAGTTTATGTTGTAATGCACCCAGTAAGGCCTGGTATGTCGCAGCAGAACCTTTTTCTTGTTTCCAATGTTTTAACATGTGATATCCCCTTTCAGACAGTTGGTCGTGAGCTTCATGTATTTCTTGTAGCTTTGCATCATTGATGTCTAGCAGCCGACGCCCAAGTTTTTTCCAATCTCCTGCAATTTTTTGACCCAACTCTTCTAATTCTTCACCTGTGGGTGTGCCTTGTTTCACTACAAGGAGAAAAAATTATATTATACAGTTAAGGTTCACAATACTTCAGGGCTTCCTGTCTTTGGTATATTATTTCGATTACCACATACATTTTAACCCTAGAAAGTCTAAATACTATAACATTTTGACGTTCCAAGGCTGACAACTTTAAAATTACTCAGTGATTGTTACTTTTCAGTTGTTTACTAATATTAATACCCCTAATAGCTTCCCTGCTAAAAGGGACCTTCCCTTTTCAACGATCAAAGATTAAAAATATGAAAACATTGTCATATGCTATCTTAAAAAGGTATGTCTTAAATTAACTTAGATTTCAAAATAGTAACAGTCGAACTCAATCGTATGTCAAAAGGCAATGCGTAATTTTACTTGTGCACTAATATCACAATAATAATTTTAAAGTAGAGGATGAGAGACCTGACATACCTAGGTGAGGCAGCATTTGAAATTAGCTGTTTAACATTCTCCACCCCGGGTTAGCCTGTGTACAGCCGTCCCGCTCCCCTAAAAAAAAACGGGGAGGGAACGTCTGTGTTTTGGCGATGTTAGTCGTGTTCCAGTATCCTGCTGTTATCGATTTAAATTTCACATAAACTATTATATCGGATATAATCCGGATGACCAATTTGAATCATGCAGTTCCAAATATTAAACACAATAAACACAGGAGATAAAACATCATCAAGCTCAAGAAACAAAGCGCTAGATCAATAAAATGCAAGAAGCATAACGTTTACAGCACAAAATCTAATAACATTGTAATAACCAACCTTCTTTGTTCTCCAAGTAAATTAGCTACAATAGTTTTCGGCAAAGCCTGCGCAGACACTGTCATTCGTACAATACTGTACATTGTGCAACAGTATTAGTTAACGGCAGGGCCCGGAATCACAATTAGTAAATCCAAGAAGTCATTCGCCTTCACGGATAAATTTCAAAGCTTGTCCTTCCAAGCCAAACATTTTAAATCGAAATGAGCCAAAACAAACCGCACTAACGTGAGATGTGGCAAATTTTAGAGGTTTTAAACTTCAGCGCAGAGATTTTCGAGACCACAGTCTTCACCAAACTACGGCTCTTTCCAACTTGTCCTGGTTTAAGTAATACTGCATATCATTCATTAATTATAATGTGCCCTTCAGAAATAAGTGAGAAGCAAAAGACTGTAAGAAATAGTTTGGAACGCCAAAAACGATCGCCTGCATAAATTAAAGGCAATTACAGTATGAATAGTTTTTGTGTAAGGGCCAATCAGATCATTTTCCACACATTCCAGGAAAACCTACCCCGCCGCGGAACACGATTAAGGTAGCCAAAACACAGACGTTCCCTCCCTGATTTTTGGCTGTACACCATGCCATAGAAAATATGCTGACTAATTTCACTGGGGCAAAAGATCACAGTGCACGATGGGAAGGTTGAGTTGAATACCGTCGAATATACAATGGCTTTTTGTATTCTGATTGGCTGAATTCTTTATAGCATGGTATAGAGGGAATTAATGCACCTATCAATGTTAGCTGCTGGCGGGGGGGGGGGGGGGGATTGTGGTCGAGCATAGGCAAGGGATTTGGCAGTAATTATTTTCCTCGAAGTGGGGACTTATGACCATGCATTTTTTACAACATTTTATTGAAGTTTAGTGACTCTTTTGAACTTTCACTAATGCTCTGGGGTTGGGCATTTGAACAGAAAATCTCAGCTACGTTCAGATGCCTCCCCCTCCTGCAGCTTAACATTGATAGGTGCATAATTGAGGCCCTGCTGGGGTAAATTCAGACAGGCCACATGGCCTAAAAAGAAGCAAAAGAAGTCATAGAAATTATGAAATCACGACAAAAGACAACTTTTCTTGCCAAAATTTCAACAGCAATACTAAGGCGATGTAAAGTATGATTAAACAGTGAGGGATTTAAAATTCTGACAGGCGATACAGGACCGTTCACCACCACCCCACCCCCGTAGGATCTCATAACTGTTGTCAAATCGCTCACTCACCTATTCCCACGTCAGTTTTCTGTGAGGAGCAGGCATGAGAAATGTCTTCCATCTACAAAGTTCAAAACTCCAACTGCAATCGCTTCGTCGTCAACGGAAGTCAAGACAGTCTTTCTATTGAAATTTGATGTTATTTCTGCATCGTTCAGGATAAACTGTCCATCTGTGTGTCAACTTGAAAGGTTGCTCCTGAAATAACTCAACGACTCCGGCGACGGGAACGTTCGGTGGATATGTTAAGTTCTTCTCCTCTCACAGCTGGTAGACAACAGTTGATTCTTCTGAATTGAGAGGTTTTATGCCTCAAAAATTAATAGATTTTGAACTAAGCCGGAAGCTCGATGAAACATTGACTGAACAGCATGAAACAGCCCTAAACTTCTCAGCAAAAACTCTTATAAACGGGTCTCTAGATGATAAACATTAACTTTGAGAGATTTTCTCCAGTCGCTGGGACGGCTTTGTCACTAATCGTCACTAGTTACAGCACAAATTTCGCTCCCCACAGATATAATTCTTCGACGCTGGCAGTTCTGGCGACGAACGCTTTGTCGTGCCTGCAATATGATCGCGGAAATTGATCGCGGGACAATGGGAGTTGCCGCAAACCGTATGATTGGCTTGTCACGCAGTATATATGTAACACACGTGCTTCTAAATACGCTTTCCGTGACTGATTTACATGTAAGTGCCCCCACTCAGTCGAAATAAGCCTCACCCGGTAATAATTAATCCAAATATGCTGGTGAATTATTTTATAGCACTGTTGGCTTTTATTCCCTTGTTGAATCAAAAGTGATCAGTTCTATTTATTGGCGTGTTATATCAACTTTTCGTTGACTTTATAAATTTCTACCTTACAATTAGCGACCACGTCTTGATGTGAGTTAATATATAAATTTACGCAAGTAAAATTAATAAAATAGAGAACACGTACATACCGCTAGGCTGGAAAAATTTTGAGGCAGGGAGGGGGCTGGGAGGGGACTCCCTCTAGTGGCCCACACTAGAGGGAGTCCCATACTTCAATTGTACACCTTTGAAGTATGGAAAATTACGGGACTTTATAGGGAAAAATGTTTCACGTTTTAAGAGGAAAACATGGGTGGAAAGCTCACTTTTGGCCCGTCCAGTGCTAAGCCGATTTTGACCCAGAAATTGGAATCACCCGGCTCCCAAATCAAACGCCAAAGAAACTAAAAGGGTGATCCTTTTTCTCTTGTCAATCAATCGAGAATCCATTCAAAATACAAGTTAAAATCAGCTCTTTGAAGCGATCCGTTTACCGATTTTACTTGGATTTTGAATCTCGATTTATTAACACGAGAAGAAGGATCACCCTTTTAGTTTCTCTGGGGATAAATTTTGATCACTATTATTGCAAGGGAAACGAAATTTAGTTCGAGTTAGCAGGGAATTTCGAATTATCTGAGTTAGAGTTAACCGAGTATTTAAAATGACTGAAAATTGGGGTCAAATCCAAGGGAAATGGGACCTGGTTCGAGTTACGGAGGGGTTCGAGTAATCCGAGTTGGAGTGATTTTAGAATGTTTATAGCATGCAACTATTCTAGAGTGCAGTTTTAGAACGTAATAATTGATTTTGGTATATACTAAAACAATGGATAGCGTTTCTGGCGCGCGCTGATTGGCTACTCAAACTCCGGATATCCTTTGCTATTCACCTCCGAGCAACGCTGGCGAGAAAATTGTAATCTTTGACGGGAATAAACTAATCGAGTCAAAAATCATCCTTTTTGGCTATATTATGTCACTTTAAACAACTATTCACCTCAGTGTCGGTGGCTAGTGGTAAATATTTACCACTAGCCAGCTCCACTTCGATAAAGAGTTGTTAATTAGAACGAGGCAAAGAGGCTTAAACAGCAAAATGTTGACTTTGGAACGTACATAGTTGTTGTAAACAAAAGGTCTGTTTTATAGTGTTATTTAAGAGTTCTTTCAATAAGTGTCCTTTGCATTATGTTGATACTACAGCATTCCTCCCCTTGGCAGCATTAAGGTATACTAGTTTTACTCATAGGCAAGTAATGCGTGCAGAGAGCTAGAATAGTTATAATTATAGGAATGCAAGGCATGCAGAGTTGGAATAATGTTTTTAACCACCACTAAGAGAAAACCACCTGTTACAAGGCAATAAATGATTTCCTTCCATCTACAGGGCAAGGCTGATTCTTTTCACAAGCAGTTCTTCGTAACACCGTATAATAGACCAACCCAACTACTTGTGCTTTGTCGACTGCTTATTAGACAATGTATTTACTCATTTGACAGTGAGAACAGCCTGTCTGTCTGTCTATGACTTCTCAGTAAAATTATTCATATGTGGAGTCAGTGATTGTCCAGTAGAATTCAGACACCAAATGAAATTGAAACAGGTTCAATAGTAGCTTGTGTCCTCTTCGTTTCCGTCAGTGAATATCTGTTTGCAGCAAAAGACCTTGTAACATTTGGCCGTCTATTTCTTTTAAAACATCGAATAGGAGCAACTTGAAACTTCTTGTCGAAATCTGGGACAGCGAAATGAGTAAATCACAGGATTTGCTGCTGAACCGGCCATTGCAAGTAAGGTAGAAAATAACTCGAACTTCCGGGAATTTTCGTTTTTCACAAATTGTGTTACGATAAGCCTTCCGAATGTAGGAGTCCATGTAACTATGAATATTACAGTAACAATAATAAAAAGTTTTGTCAATTTGCGTCGCGACTGTAAAAGAGCAAGATTTGTCGCTCTGTTGGCTTCCGTGTTGAGCCACACGTGATAAATAACCCGCGAATAACAGAAAATCATCACAGCACTCGGTAAAATAAGACCAAATGTGAAGACAACAAATATGTAAATTGTGCTAAGAGTTTCAAGCCAAACAGGCTCCCCATCTGTTACGTTCATCATAGCGTTTTCCTTGGCGTATGCTCTACGTAGAGCGGCGATAGGATATCCCAGCGCGCTCAAAACGCCAGCGAGGATCCATATTGCGAGAAGAACTTTGCACATTAGCGATTTTACCGCTCTTGTCAAGTGCACAAAAGGGCTTCAGAATCGCAAAATACCTCTCAACCGCCAGAGCAACTAACATGAAAATGGAAGCCAAAGCATGGAAAATGAATTCAGCGAACGAATAAGCAGACTGAACAGACTAGTTTGAGAGTAGGAAAATGTCGACGAAAGTAAGAACGGCGAACGCCAAATCCGACGGAGCGAGGTTGGCGAGAAGGTATGTGTTAGCATTGTGCAATTTCTTGTTTTTCTTTATAACCATAATGACGAGAACGTTGCCATAACATTGCAAATGAGAATTGCAATGGAAACACCAGTTATGACTGAAACAAAGAAATCCATTTTCAAGCAGAAGAATTTTTGCGCTACCCTGGGAGACCGTCTGCTTTGCCAACAACGAATTAACAAGGGCGTGCTAAAGAACTGAAGCTCGCAAACTCTCCCACTTCTTATGGCAGAAAATGAAAGGTGGTGAACTATATGTACTGATCATTACGTGTAAAACTTAACAGTTTTATTTATTAAGGTAAGAGTTATTGTATTAGCGAGAGGTACCCTGGTTAAGCTGAGTAAACCTACATAGTGCGTCACTTAAATGATAACCTTTTATTTCAGTTTTGATTGGTTTACTAATATCAACATGCTTTCCATGTAAATAGGCCGGTGACCAAAGCACACAGATAGAACTAACGAACGTCAAGGACATTGCATTTTAACAAAAGGATCTATTTTTATGAGGATGGGTTATTGAAACCAGTCACGTAGTTATTTTTACATAGAAAGACTGGGAAAGAGTACTGTTGAGTTGAGAATAGGCCATCCCCTTTTTTTTCTCTGTTTAGCGTCGTCCGACCGACCCAGATTTTCGCGTTTTCAAAAAAAAAAAAAATTATACAGAAGGTATAGAAGGCAATGACACATTATTTTAAATAATGTTTCATCCTTTTTACGCTGTTTTTGTTTGAGTTTAACCACGACGTCGATTTTTCCTTCCTCCATTGCCGCCATGTTGACTTTGTAACTATGTCTTCTTGTTTCCAGGCTCCACGGACATTATGCTGAGGTACCGGGCCTCCTAGTTCCAGACTCCTTATCCACTTTTTTTTTTGAATTTTTTTTTTTAATTCCGACCGACCGACCCAAAATCAGAAAACACATACGACGATAAACGAAAAAAAAAAGGGGATGGCCATATATTGATAAAATAAATGTGAACTGATAAAATTTGGACGGCTTTTACCAAATGCTAAAGAAGATGAAAAATAAAATACTGAGCTTACGCCACTGATTTGTAATTATTTAAATTGAACTCTATTGAAAACTTGCCACCAAAATTTATATATTAAAATATGTGACAAGAAAACTGAAGTTAATTTTTTTGTTCAACGCCGAGGAGAGGTTGCGAACAAACGACTTTCAAAGAAGTAGAAATTCAACGGAGAGAAAGTTAAAAAACGTCTTTTATAATGTTCAACATAATGTTCGCTAAGAGGTAAAATGTTTAAAAGAAGTTAAAAGGCCATAATATATACAATTAAAAACCGAACGTTTTCGACTAAAAAGTCATCATCAGGGTTAATGTGTTCACCGCGTAGTTTCGTATTTAAATGTTAAGTCACTCCCATGGGGAACAGATTGATTGGATGAGCTAGCAGCTTTTTGTTTAGCTCTGGCTTTCTTAAAGCGATAAACAAAGCCTCCAGGATTTTGTGTTTTCGCCAATTGTGTTGCCTGGTGATTATCTTCCATGTGAATTATATTATGTGATTATCTTCCATTTAAATACGAAACTGCGCGGCAAACACATTAACCATGATGATGACTTTTTAGTCGAAAACGTTCGGTTTTTATTTGTATATATTATAGCCTTTTAACTTTTTTAAAATCGTCTTTTATAATGACAAGTTACATGCAAAAAGATTTTTCTTTAATTGTAAGCTTCTAGACATTTACAGTAGTCAGCTTTACAGTAGTCTGGTAAAATTAACTGATGTTTGAGTCGGAGTGTGTCTATTTTTCTAAAAAATTGACAATTTCCACTACAAATGGTTTTGTTCTGATGGTCATGGTTAATAATGAAATTGGCATGAAATTAGTCTTTCTGAAGAAATATAGCATGATGAAATCATGGCATGAAATTAGCAAAAATAAAGTGGTTCCCAAGTAATCAAATGTTTCTTTAGCCAGCAGTCACAACCTTACAAGAAGTAGCTGAACAGCAAGATATTAACACGGTCATATGGTCTATCCTTCAGTTCTAGTCTTCGCTATTTTTTCCTGCTCAACTGACAAAGATGAAAAGTTTTAATTATATCTCCCTTTATAGTTAGTAAGTGATTACTCTGGCCAATTACAAAGGGCAGATAATCCAGTGAACCAATCAAATCGTGAAGTAAATTCATGTAGCCGGCGCGAAACGCGGGAAAACTTGAGGAGTGCAAGTAACGATTGTTTTTTCTTCTGATTGCTAAATAGCAGTCAACCAGTAACCAATCACTAAGGGTAGTAATGCAAAACCAAAGCAAACGAGAATTACTTTCGTCACTCAAGCGAAAATCGTTCTAAAACGACAATGCCTCATCTTGGGCAGTTTGTTGTGGATTGTAACGACCTGATATATCTGTTGGATAGCTAGACCATGTGCTCCTCCCCAGTCCCCTAGGTTATAACACAACATCTCCCTCCCCCGACAGGAGGAGATCAGAGAACGTACAACATCTCCCTCCCTCTTTAGGAGATAATAAAAAAGGAACGCAAACATGTAGAAAAGGCACATTGTCAGATTGTGAGCTTCAGGTACTTTCTGTTGCGGATGAGCACCGAACCACGGTCAGTTTCGACAGCAAAGGTACGGTTTGGTCTAATTTCAATAACAGTCCCAAGAAGGGACCAGTCAGTGTCATTGCGAGAGCGAATTGCGACACGGGATCCTAGTTCTAGAGGAGGTAGTACTTTGGTATGTTTATCATAGTAGAGTTTCTCCTTACTCTTGGCATGTAGGATTTTCTTCCTTGTGGTGGGAGTTAGAAATTCTTCCTTAGGGTTTGGGACTCGAGGAAGAAAGTCATGCAGTGCTCTGCCAAATAACAACTCAGCTGGACTCTTCCCACAGGCAAGTGGAGTGTTGCGGATTGCTAACATACCTTTCCAAAATTCATCATGATTCATTGATCCACACTTCTTGAGTAGCTTTTTGACATTTTTTACGGCTGCCTCAGCTTTACCATTTGACTGCGCATGTGTAGGTGATGACACAGTGTGTTGGAAACCCCACTCTTGTGAGAAATCTTCAAAGGCCTTACACGTGAACTGAGAGCCACCGTCAGAGACTACTTCCACAGGTGTTCCAAAGCGCGAAAAAGTCTTCTTCAGTTCCTTGATCACTAATGGCGCCTTACTGTTCTTCTTTAGATCATGCACTTCAGTGAAAAAGGAGAAATAGTCGGTGGTAATGAGGTACTCATTTCCATCGAGGCTAAATAGGTCAACACCTAGCTTCTCCCAAGGTCTTGTTGGTATTGGTGGCTGCTCCAGTGGTTCTTTAGAATTTACTGGAAGATGTGTCAGACACTGGTGGCATCGTTTCACCATGTCTTCGATTTCGCGATCTATGCCAGGCCAATAGATGGAAGCACGGGCACGGCGGCGAGTTTTATCAACACCTTGATGCCCTTCATGCAGAACCAAAAGCATCTTCTTTTGTAGAGAGGATGGAATAACAGTTCGTCCATTCATTACAAGAATAGATCTGCCAGTGGTTGGTGCAACGAGGTAAAGGTTGTGACGGATAGGCCAGAAAGGTTTTGCAACTGTTGCTACTTCTTCTAGTGATTTAGGCCATCCACAATTGATGTACTCTGTAACTTGAGAAATCTGAGGGTCTGTCTGCTGAGCTTGAAAAACTTCATGAAGTTGTAGGTCTTCAGTTGACTTATCAGCAAATTGGATCTTTACAGCTGCTTCAGCATGAATGTTACATAGCTCATCATCGAGTGATGGCTCATCCACTGGGAAACGAGAAAGAGCGTCTGCAGCCAAATGATCCTTGCCTTTCACCCATTCTGCAGTGAACGAATATGGCAGCATCTTCATCATAAGTCGCTGGAGTCTGGGATTCTCGACATCTGCAATTCCCTTAGAATTCAGTATTGGGATGAGAGGCTGATGGTCAGTAAGAAGGGTGAAGTGTGGTAAACCCTGAACAAACATGTTGCATTTCTTCATTGCCCAGCAGGCAGCAAGAGCCTCAAGTTCTATCATAGCATAGCGGCTTTCTGCAGGAGTCAAGAAGCGTGAACCTGCTTGTATTGGTTTCCAGACATCATCTACCAATTGTAGGAGGACGAAACCCAGTCCCTTGAGACGAGATGCATCAGTAGCAAGAATAGTTGGTTGGTTAACAGCGAAGTATGTTAGCACAGGAGTGGAACTCAGGCGAGATTTCGCTTCCAGGAAGGCATGTTCATGTTCAGGCAACCATTGGAACACTGTATCCTTTGCAAGAAGAGGGCGGAAGGGTGCCATAATTGCAGTGAGTTCCTTGGAGAAATTGCCAAGCTGGTTTACTAACCCAAACCATGAGCGGAGATCGGTGAGGTTTTGTGGGCGAGGAAAATCCCTGATAGATTTTAGTAGGTCAGGACTGGTCTGGATGCCAGTTTTCGTCAGACGAAATCCACCAAACTCGACTTCTGTAACGGCAAGCTGCGACTTTGTTTGTTTGAGCGTGACACCATGCTGACGACAGTGATCAAGGAAGGCACAGGTGCGCATCTTCAGAATAGACAGACTTGGTGCATAGATCAGAATGTCATCAACGATTTTGCGAACTCCTTCCAGGCCAGCAACGACCTTGTCCATGCGGCGGTTGTACCATTCAGAGATGCTGTTAATTCCAAATGCAGCTCGATTACACACAAATCGACCAAATGGTGTAATAAAGCAGGTGAGAGGACGTGATTCAGCATGAAGTGGAACTTGCCAGTAACCATGGCGAGCATCAAACTTGCAGAAGTATGCAAGCTCCTCTTGAGGAATGCTGGTTACAGCTTCAAAAGGAGAGTTACTGAGATGATATTCACGCTGAATAAATTTATTCAAGCGAGTGAAATCAATGCAAATTCTGAGTTCATCAGTGCCCTTCTTCGGGGCTATTACGATTGGGTGACACCATGGGCTGGGTTCTTCGCATGGTGAGATTACTCCAAGTTGCTCCATCTCCTGAAGTTGTTTCTTCAGTTGCTCCAAGTAAGGGATTGGAACTTTTCTTGCCTTTAACTGAGCATAGGGTGTAGCATTGGGCTTGAGATTGATCTTAAATGGTTCACCTGACATGGCAGGAAGAAAAGTCTCATCAAAGATGTCTTCATAATCGTGTAAGAGGGATGAAAAATCAGAGTCTTCTGAACTCTCGGCGATGGTTGGCTCTGAAGAGGTTCCAATCACATTTACTTGTACGTCATCTGCTGCATGGTGCATCCAGTTCAAGTGAGACAACAGGTCATCATCTGGAGGCGGAGGTAGAGACTCAAAATTGTTGGCGTCAGAGTGTAGTTGGTCCTGTAATGTGCTGCCAGGTAAAGACTGGGCAGGGTCTGCCTGCAGTGTTTTTACAGTTGAAGAAGAGGGGTTGACTTTTTCTTCCAAAGTAGACAATGGCCACTGGTCATCTATGACACCAAGAGCTCGACAAGCAGGAGTGCCAAGGACAACTCCATCCTCACCGTGGATAATGTGGAACCATTGGCTAGCTGAGAGAATTGGGTCTTCTGGGGGCCAGGAAATCTTCAGAAGTACGCGTGCTTCAACTTTAAGGTTGTGACCACCAGCAGCTTTAACGGAACCACACTCTAGGTTATAGTTCCATTCAGGAGTTTCAAAACGAGTGATCCAGTCATAACCAACACAGTTTATATTGGCACCAGGATCAACCATACACTGCTGAATCCAGTTGTGATTGCCAATAACAAAGTCAGCATAGCAGTGAGTTCCAACACTAGGAATAGCAGAAAGGTTGATAGTTTTAACAGATGCAGTGTGGCTTATTTGAGACTTTCCATCAGCTGAAATCAATTGAAGAGAAGGATTTCCAGAGGAGCCAGGCTGTGCTGCATGAGCATCTGATTTCCTATCCTCGCTGGGTCGCTTTGGACCAGTCTTAGAATTATTGGGACACATGAGGGATTTGGCCCAGTGGCCTTTGGTGTTGCAGGCTTTGCAAATAGAATCTTTTGCAGGGCATAATTCCTTTCGGAATACATGGAACCTCATACAGAATTTGCATTTCCTAGGGCTGTCTTCTGACATGTCAGAAGGAGGTGCATTGCTGTTGTCAGAGTTATTGCTTGATTTGCCTTTTCTGTAGGCAGAAGCACCAGTTTTGTTTATTTGAGAAGAAAATTGGTTTGCTTGAAATGAAGTGGCTTCATCAACTTGAACATGTTGAACAGCTTTCTCGAGGGTTAGATCTTTAATACACAGAAGACTCTTACGAACCTCATTGGACCTTATGCCAGCCACTAATCTTGCAAGAAGAACACGCTCTTTACATGACATTCTAGTTTCAGTCTTGCAACAATCTTCATACTGGCATTTATTCAACAGGGACTGTAAATCAATGTAAAACTCTTCAAAAGACTCATTTGTCCCTTGGGACCTGTTGTGAAACTCGTATTCATGAACAAAGATACTTGTACTTCCACATACCTGGGTTTGGAAAGACTCAATGATAGCATTGACATCTTGTAGCCCTAAGATGTTCATTCTTTTAACGGTGTCATCGCTCAGGACGTTTGTAAATAGAGCTTGTTGGGTTTCTCTAGGAAGATCGGAGAAAGCTGTAATTGTCACTGCAGAGTTCCATCGCTGCTTCCAAATTTGGAATCCGTCTGGAGTAGAGGTTGCAATATCCAGCTTCGGCACTCGTGCAATTTCAGAAGAAATAAATTGAAGGTTTGGTCCAGATGTTGTTGTTGGACTCGCACTGGCCCCCTCGGAGGGTTTTGGAATTGGCTTGGGTGGCATTTCCTTTATAGTTGAGACAAACGTCGCCCCTAGAGCGAAGAAATGAAGCTTCTAACGTCTATGATCGATAGCGATCGGCGAGCAGATTGAAAAATGGCCGCACAACTCGATGTCGACTACGCCATGTTGGATAGCTAGACCATGTGCTCCTCCCCAGTCCCCTAGGTTATAACACAACAATATCTGCAACTTTTGAAAAGATTAAGACCACTACCCCTAAAAGTAAAGGATAACAAAGATAAAACCGCAAGTCTGAGACACAATAACAAAATTCCATCTGATTGTATGATGCGCCTACCGTGAGGCTTGCTTTCTGTTTGATATCGTTAAAAAATAACAATAAAAAAATGAATTACCTTTATTAAGACACGGTGAGGATTAAAGCTCTAAGCTCGTGGGACCGTGTATTCCCGATCGAATTGGAATTTGGAAGTGTTGATTTTTGTGGAGGGAGGAAAATCGGAGAACCCGAAGAAAAACCCTCGGAGCAAGGACGAGAACCAACAACAAACTCAACCCACATATGATGCCGGGTCCGGGAATCGAACCCAGGCCACATTGGTGGGAGGCGAGCGCTCTCACCACTGCGCCATCCCTGCTCCCCTCGTTACAGTATATGTACAGAGTCTGGTAATACTAAAATCTTGTGACACCATTAGGTATAGGGTGGAGCTATTTTGCCGTAAGTATAGGACGCAAGTAGTCTTTATTTTCTCGCTAAGCTTCCCTAAACTTATAAAGACGTCAAGCTGTTTTTATTTTCTGCCTAAGCTGTCTTAACTTTGATAAAGGTATATACTGCAAGCCCAAGTGGTTTATAGCTCCCGGCGATTAACTTTATTTTCTGTAGCACGAAGCGGCTAGTAGCATTGCTACTCCCCCTGGATGGGATGCTAGTCTATCGCAGGTTACTAGTCCCGTATTCTGTCAGGCTATCCCGAAAATTCGCTGGTGCCTATTATCACACAAGGGTGGAGAGAGGCACTGTTTCCTGTCCGTCCTGTCAGAGAGCATGACAGAGTGACGCGGCCAGGGCTGAAACCCAGGCGGGCCGAATCAAAGTCTAGCACAAGAACCATTAGGCCACCGCGCCTTCTCCGTGAAAATTGTGTACCCGAGTAAAAATGTGAACTGCACTGCCCTAGGTCATAGACGTGGCTACTTTATTTTCTCTCAATTAAAATGTTCTTTATAGAAAATAGCTAGAAATTGTGATTTTATTGCAGCTGAATATATAGACCGAATTTTCAGAAATGCACAGTGTTAGCTTCTTTTCATTGATGAGGATGGCTGTACCACTCTTTCCAGTAAGCCGCGCACCCTCTTCTCAATAAATCCACATCGACATCACGTACTATGTTCGACGTTTTTGTATCACGTGAGTTGGTTCAAGTGGTAAAAAGCGTTCGTCTGCTAACGAACTTTAGCACATGTAATGTCAGCTTTGCAAGAAAAGGTTTAACCAAGAAGGATCGATTACAACCCGTTTTGATAGCATTGATGACAAATTCGTGCAAATCACATTGAATGACCTGGAAAACCATGCAAATCTGTGTGATGTCGACCGGAAATTAAAGCTTGACCATTTGTCGTCAGTTATGCAACAGCCCGGAGTACCATGTCTACCGAATCACGTGGTGTAATCACGTGATCATGTGGTACATCCAAGCGTACCATCGTATGAATTTTCACTTACAGCGAAGGGGATGAAAAAAAAATCTTGGATGTCTGAGGTCTAAAAATGTTAGGGTTGTAGCCAGGCATGTTAAAAATTTTGTAGAAAACGAACTAAAAAGTTGACACTGGCTAAAAATATTGTTTTTGGACGTTTCGGCCACTACTGTTGCCTTCTTCAGCAAGATAAAAATGCAAATGTTCAACGGCGTCCTGTTAAAATATGTAACCGCATACAACAGGACGCCGTTGAACATTTGCATTTTTATCTTGCTGAAGAAGGCAACAGTAGTGACCGAAACGTCCAAAAACAATATTTTTAGCCAGTGTCAACTTTTTAGTTCGTTTTCTACAAAAAGTCTTAGGTCTACTTCCTTCCCAACAAGATAACCTTCATTTTATTGAAAAAGACTTTATTTGACAACTGTTACAACTATTTAACGAGGAGAAATACATTGTTGTTATTTAAAACAGTGCGTTCAGATCCTTTAATTAACAGATAAAAAAAGCCTTAACCTAACTTTTGTCTGCTACGCAAGTGCTGACTGACTGACTGAATATTAAGTGTAAAGTACTAAAATATTGTTGTAAAATGCTCAAATTGGTAAAAATGCTAACATACACCTAATTGCAATAAGTTTGTCATAGAAAAAAGGAAAAAGGAAAAAGTCAAATGGGAATTAATTAGGCACCTGCATGAAATTATTTGTACAAATGGCCTCAAAATGCCTCAAAATACGAATAAATCAACTTATCTTGTTATGGCATAAAAAAGTGGACTCAAAGTTTGCAGACAAAAACTCGTGAGTTTTCTGTAAATCCTATCAGTTATGAAATTACGCTAATTAATTCCTATTTGCCTTTTTTCTATTTTCTTTTTCTCTGACAACGTTACTGCAATTAGGTGTATATAATAGAAGATAAAATACAAGATAAGAACTCGAAAATGATGACACGACAAAAACTTACCATAAAGAACTGCATAAACTGCAGCTCTATCTCCATTTAATTGTTTTTCCAAATTAGTGTTCTCGTCTTTGATTCTCGTGTCCGTCTAAATGCTTTATAAACTCTACAACATAGTAAAGCTTATAAGAATGCGTCCCCTCTCCCCACACACGCACCCACACAGAAATCTACGTCTTGTATTTTTTTGAATCGCAAAAAAATTCAATCCTTTTGCGCGGCGTGTATATCTTAAATACAACAAAATAAAGTAAAGGAGAGAAAATTCAATATCTTTGTTTTTCTTTTCTTTTTTTTCTTGAATTCGTAACTTATGTCCAGAATTGAACGCAAGTATTGTTTAATGAGTACTTCATGTTTGACTGTGTTATTTGACGTTTCCATATTACTTCATATTTGACAGAATTTGACGTATTTTGGTGAACTTTTATTAATGAGGACACTTTGTGATGCCTGTCATGAGGAACGTGCATCTCATTAGCGCTCAATCCTGGACATATCTGGAATTCGTGCGTAATCAGTCCAACAAAGTAGGCTACTACTAAAGCAATATAATGAGAAATAAAATCTCAGATACTGAGTCCTTCTTGTCTTAGAAAGACCAACAGCACGACATACAGGACAATTGAGAAGGTTAATTAGCGAGGTTGTGGCAACTTTTATATTAAATTTGTCGCATTACTCGCGCAACAGTTTAACGCCTGCTGTTATCGTTCACACAGTATCTTTCTATTTTGCTAATAAAACAATAGAGTGTTTCTGTCGAGGAACTATAGGCTGAAAGTTACCCCGCGGAAATTTGCTGTTCTTAAAACAAATATTATCAATAATAGCCAACTATCAATACGCTAGTTTTAAGAACATCGAATTTCCAAGGGGCAACTATCAGACCGATAGTTCCGAGACAGAAACACTCTATTGTCTTAATTGTTCACCACTAAATTTTCTTCCGCGCGCACATACAAAAACGAGCATCGTGAATTATTTTTACTTTTCAGGATAAAAAACTCAATTGAAAGCCGAAATTTAACAAACGGAACAAAACCAGACAAGAAACCCACTAAATGCAGTGAATTTGGTTGGGATTTTTTGTCTGCAGGCACGCTTGTTTACAAAAAAAGTCACGGGCGGGCACTATCGATCCGGATCGGACAATTTACCAAAGCCTAACGAACACTATCTCATCAGGTGATCAATTTAAACCAATCAGAATAGGAGAGAATTAAGTGGTGAACTATAATGAAAAATAGAAACGCCATACACATGCTACCTTTTTAGTAAGAACGTTACGCCCGAGAATCGCAGAAAATTTGTGTTATAAACGCGGTTTAAGTACAGTCGAAGCTCTCGTAAGCGGACACCCTCGGGACGCGAAAAAATGTCCGTAACTGGAGCTGGTCGCTTACGAGAATAGTTCTCGTAAGCGGCCACTAGAGGTGTAGGGGATGGATGGCCGCTTACCCGAGCTTGCCCAGCCAAGAATAACCGAAGTGTATGACGACAAAAAAACAATCACTGAAATATGGTACTGTAATTACTGTAAAATAATAATAAAATAATAATAATAATAATAATAAATAATATTTTAAGAGGAGGCCTTCAATCACCTAGGGGGTGGTTTTCAGGAGGGTCCTCTGAGAAAGTAAATGTTAAACCTTAAAATACATTAAAATCTAAAATACAATTAAAAGACAAAACCTATGTGGTATGCTAACTAAGATTAAAAACTAGGACAAGAATTAAAATACTACTAACTAAGGTTAAAAATGGGAAATAAAAAAGTATTAAAATCTAAAAGGAAGTACAAATGTCACAGATTTAAAATATAAAATAACTACCTACTGTCCTAAAAAAAACTAATTACAAATAGTTATCAATTAACATTATATAACGTTGTGCAACTAAAAATATTTGTTCATCGTCTAAAAATGTTTATCCAGTAAGAACCTTGTAAGGTTTTTCTTAAAAATCGCGCATGGCATTGGCTTTCTTA
Source organism: Oculina patagonica (assembly GCF_052425735.1). Taxonomy (NCBI): domain Eukaryota; kingdom Metazoa; phylum Cnidaria; class Anthozoa; order Scleractinia; family Oculinidae; genus Oculina; species Oculina patagonica. Next base: position 79,660 of record NW_027558690.1, read on the forward strand.
AAATTACTGGGAGAGACATCCGGTCATTTGTAAAGCGGAAGTAGGATACTCTCTCTCCGCTTTCCGTTTTAGGTTTAGGCAGTCTAGGTAGGTATCCATGTCTAGTGTTGTAGCCATGTAAACTTCTTATGTCGATTTAAAACTTTCAAAATGTTGCGGAATGTCTCCTTTGATTACATTTTGTACGGCTGTACATCGTTGAGAAAGACGTCTTCCAGCCAGAGGGAGCCAATTCAGAGACTTCAGAGCTTCTGAAGAAGACATTTTGCCTAATTTAATTTTCTTCACAAATTTGTTCTGAAAACTTTGCAATTTTTCCATTTCTGATTTTATACCGGGTTGATCTCCGCATACTGTGTCGGCATAGTCTAGGTGTGACAGCACTAGCCCATTGTAGAAGGCTATGTGAGTTCTATTTTCTAACATATGAAATATGCGATTAAACAGAGAAAGGCGATGACCTAGTTGTGACGAACGGCGATGTGAAGTTGAGTAATAAAAACAAGATACAGAGGTTAAAACAAGGATTTTCTTTGGGATGTCCGCCTACGGGAGCTAAAAACAAAGAAAAAGTCTAAGTCGTAATCTCTGAGAGTGTCCGCGGCCGCTTACGGGAATGTCCGCTTACGAGAATGTAAAAATACAGAGTTTGTATGGGAGTTAAAATGGGGTTTCAAACAAGGCCGCCGTAAGTAGAGCTGTCCGCTTACGAGAGTGTCCGTTAAGAGAGCTTCGACTGTATTCTACATTATTATCCAGGTAGAGTACAAATAACACCCGAGACCGGAAAAAATATCGCACGGTATTTGTATTGTTAGTCATCAGTTTAACAGGTTGTGATACGCAACGCAAAGCTTCAAAATGCTTTAAAATAAGGTTAATAAAAAACGCTTGTTCTATTTTAGCTGCAAGCAATCAGCGTTAATCCTAGTACCACATTTGCTAAGTTCTTGCAATTTTTTTAATACCGCTGAATTGTTTAAGTTACGTTTTTAACTTAATTATAATGTAGATCTTCGATAGACCAGCAATGGCTTCCAATTATTATTCAAGGATTTTCAAAGTTTTTTTAGGAAGACCAGCCGAAAGTTTATTAAGATGGACGTCTAAAGCACATTCCAAATGTCTGGTTCAGGTTAATCCATCCGAACACCCAAGTTGGTGCAATTACGCAGAATAATAATAAACCCTTTATTTAACCACGATCTGTATTAAAGCAAATACATGCTTGAGGGGTCGTGTGTGACTAACTACCTACCTAATATCAACAAGCTTGTTCAGACTAATGTATTGAGCATGAACATTTTCCTGAAGTTCTCTTGGCTTGTTTCACATTACCCAAGTCACGTTGACCAACACCCAACTTGGTGTACGTTTGCGCAACATCATCCTCCTCAGGTTCAAGCTCAGGTTCAAGTTTTTTCTGCCTAATGTCTAGAAGTTGAGGTTTCTTGGCCTGCCGCAGGTCATCTAAGTCATGCTGTACAGCAACTATGTTATCGTTAGTACCTGCAACATCAACATGGTCAGGTCCAAGCTTTTTCTGCTTAATGCCAAAAGCACGTCGTTGAGGCTTCTTGCCCTGCCGCAGGTCACCCAAGTCACGCTGTACAGCAGCTAAGTTATCTTTTGTACGTGCAACATCAACATGGTAGGGTCCAAGCTTTCTCAGTCTTATGTCTAGAGCACAATCGAAATGCTCCTTGGCCTGCTGCAGGTCACCCAAGTCACGCTGCACAGTTCCTAAGTTATTGTACGCACGTGCAACATCAACATGATCGGGTCCAAGCTTTTTCAGCCGAATGTCTAAAGCACGTTCGTAATTCTCTTTGGCCTGCTGCAGGTCACCTAAGGCACTCTGCACATTGCCTAGGTTATAGTACGTTCGTGCAACATCAACATGTTCTGGTCCAAGCGTTTTGAGCTGTATGTCTAAAGCACGTTCGTTATTCTCCTTGGCTTGCTGCAGGTCACCCAAGTCACTCTGGACATTTGCTAAGGTATTGCACGTAGTCGCGACATCAACATGGTCGGGAGAAAGCTTTTTCAGCCGAATGTCTAAAGCACGTTCGTAATTCTCTTTGGCCTGTTGCAGGTCACCCAAGTCACGCTGCACAATGCCTAAATTATTGCACGTAGTCGCGACATCAACATGGTCGGGTCCAAGCTTTTTGAGCTGTATGTCTAAAGCACGTTCGCAATTCTCTTTGGCCTGCTGCAGGTCAGCCAAGGCACGCTGCACAATGGCTAAGTTATTGTACGTACGTGCAACATCAACATGGTCGGGTCCTAGCTTTTTCAGCCGAATGTCTAAAGCACGTTTGTAATTATCTTTGGCCTGCTGCAGGTCACCCAAGGCACTCTGCACATTGCCTAGGTTATTACACGTACATGCAACATCAACATGGTCGGGCCCAAGCTTTTTGAGCTGTATGTCTAGAGCACGTTCGTAATTCTCTTTGGCCTGCTGCAGGTCACCCAAGTTACTCTGCACAATGCCTAAATTATTGCACGTACGCGCAACATCAACATGATCGGGTCCAAGCTTTTTCAGCTGAATGTCTAAAGCACGTTCATAATGCTTCTTGGCCTGCTGCAGGTCTCCTATCTCGTACTTTTCTTTACCCAAGCCGGTGTAAGTACTCGCAACATCAACATGCTTGAGTTCAAGTTCCTCCTCAGCAAAAGCTTGTAATTCAGAAAAACTGCGCATCAATTTGGTTTATTTAACTTAGTTATTAGTTATTTCTTTGAATACATAACTGTGACTGAACTTCATTACACGACTAAGGTAGTCAGAGGGCCAATGACTAAAATCAACCAATCAGATTGCTCCAGTGCCAGTTCAGCATTTTCTAAGTATTGGACCGCGTATTGATTCGTACATTGCTTACAAAAGTTAAAAAAAAATAAACTTCCCTCGCATGGAAAACCATCTCATACTTTTCATTGGTTTGTAAGAGAAATTTGGGGAATACATTTCGGCCGAAACACCTGGTGGGTCTTTGGTCAGAATCTCCTTTTTTTTATCATTTCCGCTTTAGAAAGATTTTTTCTTTCTCTTATTACTGTTTGTTATAGCATACAGCCTTCATATGCGACATTTGAACAAAAAATGCTAATAAACATGCTAATAAACAGCCAAAAAGGGTCACCGAGTGCTTTAGAGGGGACTGAGCACTAGTTGTTGCAATGGCGGTTTTCTTAAAATCTACCCGTATGACCGAACCTCCAAATTTCAGAAATGAAAAATTGGCTTGATTAGATATTCATGCAAAATAGTACGAGAATCTGTAAGGCTGATTTTCGCAAAATCTGTCATACAGATTTTAAAAGACCATTGATGTATCTAAAACTTATGTCAAAGTTTTATAGCACAAAGCTAGCGAATTATACGGTGATTTTTACTGTCACTCAACTGTCACGCCACGAAAAAATAATTCAAATACTATGGAATTTAAAAAAATCATGATTACAACAGCTTGTAGAAAATTACTAATAGTCTATTTGTTCAAGTCTCAAGTCTGTACGGTATCCCGTACTCGAGTTATCCTTCAAAACTTTCCACAAAAGTTTAGAGAGCACTGAATAGAGACGCCACCAACATGGCGGGCGGAAATCAATGAAAACATCTAGAATTCACTTCTGCTATAAGAAAGGTCAGTAGTAGTATAGTTGGGCTACGTCATAGACGGTAGTCCAGTCCCTGAACTCTCTCTTCCGCGCGCCTTTTATTCGGGCTCAACCCAGGCGCGCGAAGAGAGAGTCCAGGATAACTTGCATGCGCATGCGCCAGTTTTCCCCCCAAAATTGGGGGAAAAACCATATTTGGCAGCCCTTTTGAAAACGCGCGCGCACAGATGACGAGTTCAACTAGTAGACGCGACCGTGTACTAAAGCAGGATCACCGGAATAACTTTAAAAAGCCTAGCTTTGCAGTCAGTGTCTGCTAAAAGCTAACGGCCAAAACAAAAATCGCTATCCGTAAACTATTCCTAGTATAATTTGGTAGCTGTTTATTGAATTGGTTTTGGATGCAATTGAGCACAGTTTTTTCTTGCATTTATTCGCGCGCTCGGTCGTGTTGTTGAATTCGTCGTTTGAGCGAGCCAGTTTTAACCTAGCGCTCGCGTCCCAAGCAAGTGACGCCATACTCCTCGATTCTGATTGGTTCGTTCTGAGCATGCGCATGCAAGTTATCCTGGACTCTCTCTTCGCGCGCCTGGGTTCAACCCCTATAAAGGGCGCGTGGAAGAGAGAGTTCAGGGACTGGACTACATAGACTCATGAATAAAATGCGGTGGATTTAATTAAAGTGTGGGTGTTCTATTTTTTTATCCTGTTTGGTATAACCGGTTTGACAGGATTCACAGTAGCAATTTAACGTACCGTGCAATATTCGAAATCACTGAACCATATAGACGGAAATTATGAAGCCTCTTTTTGCATAAATTAAATACAGCCGACATCATTGTTTTCGAACAATGGTTTTTATACTCGATACGCTTGAGTGATCACTATGATTTAAGCGAGTTTTGAGGACCTCCAAACTTAGACACTTAACACAGAGATTGTAATTCAAGCAAAACTTTTATTTCGGTCGAGTACAATGATAAAATGAAATAAACGGCATGCAGTGCATGCAGAAGCGATGACGTTTCACAAAAGGTATAACATAATTTTGAATTTGTCAAAAACTCAACGTAAATAAAAGTAGCCGACACCTTGTGCGTGATAAAGACTGTTATCAAATTGTAGTGTACATTTTTTAAACCTAAGAAGCAATGTTGGTGATTGCCTAAATAGCATAGTTAGGATCTGATGGAATTCAAATAAATACAGTAGTTATGAATGCACAGGCCAAGGATGCAAAGTTAATAATACATTTTCTTCGTAGATTTGCTCAATTGAACAACAGTAGATTGCGTTATATTGTAGTGTGTCAAATGGTCTCTTGCTCACAGCGGCCCTGTATTTTATAGAATTAGAAATTTCTGTCTACTGAATCTTATAGATGCCATCATATAAAACTTAGTCTCTTTCGTTTATACATTGTGGTGTTCCATTCTGACTGCACGGGAGTATTTTGCTTTTGAGTTCTACGCGGCGATTTGTTGTTTAGTTAAACTTGTTTTCTGTTCAATTGCGCGAAAAGGACAAAAAGACAAAAGGACAAAAATATCCTGCCGGTCGGCTGCCTGCATAAAGCGATAATAATACATTTTCTTCGTAGATTTGCTCAATCGAACAACAGTAGATTGCGTTATATTGTAGTGTGTGACTTCCGATAAATGACACACGATACGCGGGAGCTAGCTTTTCAGCTGCGAGAAAGGTCAAAAGGTATATTGCTGATAGTGGGCCTGTATTTTATAAGAATTTGAAATTTCTGTCTACTAAATCTAATAGATGCCATCATATAAAATTTAGTCTCTTTCGTTTATACATTGTGGTGTTCCATTCTGACTGCACGGGAGTATTTTGCTTTTGAGTTCTACGCGGCGATTTCTGTTCGATCGCGCGAAAACGACAAAAAGAAAAAAAGACAAAAGGACAAAAAGACAAAAAGATCCTGCCGGTCGGCTCCCTGCATAAAGCGATGACGTCATCAGCTACCCGTCATCGCTTAAAAATGGAAAAATCGTCCACCACAATTCTATTGTTTAACTTCACCACCACCACCACCACAATTCCACCAATCATACCCAAGCACGAAGAGACATCAAAAATTACTTACTATCCCCCTGGCAATGATAAGGACGAGAACAGTTATTAAATTTTATTATTGTACTGAATTAAACGACCGAAATAAAAGTTTTGCTTGAATTACAATCTGTGTGTTAAGTGTCTAAGTTTGGAGGCCCTCAAAACTCGCTTAAAACAATAATGTCGGCTGTATTTATTTTATGCGAAAAGAGGCTTGCATAATTTCCGATTATATGGCTCAGTGATTTCGAATATTGTGCAATACGCTAAACCGGTACTGTGAATCCTGTCAAACTGGTTATACAAACCAGGATAAAAAAGAACACCCACAATCTAATTAAATCCACCGTATTTTATTCATGAGTCTATGACGTCACCCAGTTAATTTATTCCTCTCCACGCTAATGAGATTCCTCCCCAAAAAAGGGGCCTAACCGGTCCTTACTATACTACTGTCAGTTCACCCTCATAAACAAGAAAACATACACATAAACACTTCTTGCCAAACCTCGACTGTTCAGATTGTTAAAAATTACAGGATGGGGTATTTTTTTAAAGCAAACGTAATAGTCCTCTAGCGGCCATCTTGATGATGTGTGGCGTGAAACTCCAAAATTCAAATGCTCTAACGGAACGGCGGCGGGGCGGCGGGTGCTATCGAGCCAGTGAAGGATAAAAATTCAGGGGTCTTGCGATTCTGGATTTTAGAATTCTCATGACGTCACGTGAAAACTACAAATATGAGAAAAATTGTCTTTCACAGTAACGTTATTAATGACGGGATTCATTGCTTTAGTCTAAGAGATCAGGTCCTTTGGCACAGACATTATGCTTATAATCACATTTCAGCCACTTGAAATGTGTATTTTTCACAATTCTCTACCTTGCGACTAGTTTGGACAAGTAACTCTTACCTGTCGGCTCTTCGAGTTCCTCTGACTCATGTTCTCTTGTTTCCAAGTCTTCTCGTAGCTCAACCTGTCTATCATCAGGACATGCTCCAACTAAAAAAGGAAAATGATTAGATTAATTTGGAGCTAGGTGGCTATTATAAATACCGTATTTACTCGAATAAACGCCTCCCCCGAAAAAGCGCCACATGCTGAAAAATTAAATTTCTTGATATGTTGCCCAAAGAAAGCCTATGGAAGGCGTGGAAACGTGGTGGGATTTTTTTCTTTAAATATTTCATGAACAGGTCACAAACTAACAAAACCGTTATGACCCCCCGTGTCTTCTAAAACACACAACATAAACACGTAACAAACTCGAGCAAGAAAACAACCACACAAGGAGGACGTTCAATGAACTGTAATTAACCCGTAAAACATGCCTAGACGCTAAAACATGAACGAATTCACAACGCTCGCTCGCTAACTCTAGCACGTGGTCTATGTTATTACACTTCATGTAAAACACATCGTCATGTCCGGTATTATAACCCCTACATAATCTCCTCTTCTGTAAAATAGGCGTGAATCTCCTGATTTAGAGTCAACAGCCAAAGGCTAAACAGTGTTTATGAAACCTAATGAGTTTAGTCCCAACAAAGTAACATCTTAATATTCTGTAAATGTACTCTTAATGAGTTCACATAATTTCGAACAAAGTTTTCAACAAAGTAACATCTTAATGTCCCCTTAAAGCTCTTGCTTTCTTCAACAGTTTTGGCTTTAGTTTTCGTAATCGCTCCTTTTCCATGGCCTGCTGATCCTCAAGCATCTGAAGACGGTCTGTAATCTGCTGTAGGCTGTTTACAGCCCATTCTCCATACCGATCTGGTGGTTTCTGATACGCACTGGTCTTTAACTCTGTCTAATCAAGAGAATTTCTCTAAATATATCCTAATTTCCCTTTGAGGCCTAGGGTTAGATTTCTTAGCAATTTTCTGTAATTTTACAGCAAAAGAAGTATCTAAATAACGTATTAAGGGGAAAATTTGTTAAATAAGAAGATTTTCTTTAACTAAAAAAAATCGTGAAGATATCGATGACGTCATGTTTCCTGACGAGTTCTGTTCTGTTTCAATGCAGAATGAGCCGAAAATTGAAATGTCTTCAAATGTCCCTCGAAAATCTTCGGCAATCTTCGTAAATCTTCGGAAACGTTCGCACGGCCTTTGAACAACACTCGGATAATCTTCGGAGATCTTCGGTCTGAAAATTGCTCAAAATGCAACAAGTTGCTCGAGAGGAAAAAAGTTGCTCGAAGGGGAAAAAGTTGCTCGAAATTTGAAAAGTTGTCAAAAAGTAGCCATTGAAGCAACTTGTGGAAAGCCCTAAAATGAACCCTCAATCAACTTTTAATCCTGGATTAGTGCTAATCGGCTTTCGAACAACTTTGCCCAGGTCCTTAGGCACAGATATTATGCTGACATAGCACCCACTTGAAATTTTATTTTACAAAATTATCCACCTTACTACCAGTTTGGTCAAGTGTCTCTTACCTGTCAGCTCGTCGAGTTTCTCTAACTCGTGTTCTTTCGATTCCAGGTTTTCTTGTAGCTCAACCTGTCCATCGTCAGCACTTGCTTTAAAAAAATGATTGGTTTAATTTGGGGCTAGGTGGCTATAATACACCAGTAACCTGGCGAATGACAGCTTCCTCCTCGGGCGCCTCGCACTTTTGTCGAGGACAACGGACAACGACCAAGAATCGCGAGCGACTAGTAACAAGTGCGAATTGCGAGGTACCATGGAAAAACGAAAGAGAAGAGACTTACTTTTGCCTTTCCTTCCACTCTTACCCGCCTATTTTTCCTCGCCATAAACCTTCCTTAATTGGCGAACTTTAAGTGTAACGGGAGCATTTTTCAGTCAACATTAATACAAACCCGTGTCGTCACGCAAAAGCAAACGAAACGAAAGTTATTTGAATGCGTTACAACATGGATGGTCAGCGGAATCACAAAATCTTTACGGGAAACGAAGGACGGAACAAGTGAATCTGCCTTCAGCTACGATACTCCTTTTTAGTGCAGAATGCACTATTGTGATGGTTTGGTGGGTTGGCGTTTGCTAAACCCCTAAACCACTAAACCACTAAACCACTAAACCACTAAGCCACTAAACCGCTAACGCGGTGTAAACTTTTAATCACCAATTAATTAATTAATATCAATTAATTAATTATTTCTGTAAAGGGGGGAGGGGATGGAGAGCACCTGACCGTGTGCCCTTGGTAAATGGGGGAGTCCATTACGATACTTACAATTGAAGAACTCAAGGTATATATTTGTTTCAGAAAGCACTATGCTCTCCTTGTGGTACAATTCTTTCTGGAAAAAATACTTTGTGCTAAACGCATGCGCAGATCAGTCTTTATCACGAACATTGCGTTTTTCTTCTGCAGAAGGATTCGTGTAGACTCCGTGGCCCCAAGTTAAAACCACAAATTAATTGAATTAGACAGTAAGGCGTCATAGCAGATCATGTGAAATATTTCTTGATATGGCAATGCTGTTTTCTTAGAAAAGGTGATCTAGCATCTCATAATTAATTGATAACCTGATAACATCTGTGTTATAATCAATGTCGCCTTCTTTGCAGAAAATAAATCACGTTACCATAAACATCATGTTACATCCGTTTTTGACAAAAACAAAAGTATGTTACATGTTTTTGACAAAAACAAAAGTATCTCGTTTGCTGTTTCAATAACAAACTGAAATTCAAGCTATCGAAAATTAAAATAACAGTGACGTGTTTAGAAATTTTGTATTAAAGCCTAACGTGGTGTGCTTTTCAATGCGGTTGAATTCCTGTAGAATCCGTGGCGTTAATTCAATTAGACTTAAAAGGCATCACAGCGATCTGCGAGAAAAAAACAACAATATCATGTTACATCCGTCACTTCCTTTTCTTTTATTTGTTCTCCATCGGTTGAACTAACCTCCGTTTTATTTTGTAAAACCTCTGCCGCTTTAGTGTTTGAACATGCTTTCGTGACGGTTCCGACATTTCTTGAAAGAAATCTTCACACTACGTGCTTCTCGGCTTCATGCTTGAGTGAGCGTGTGACGTGTTCACAGCGCTTTCGTAAATCGTAATTAGGTATGCAAAAACTTGCACCGGGATTTTCGGCGTGAACACCTGATAACCAGGAAACAAATATCCTAGCTGTACTGCGTTTTAAAAACCCTTTCGAAAAAGATGTTTTTTGATTAGATTTGTTCTTTAGTTTTGAGAATCGTCTTTCGTGCAGTTTAAACCGTAACTTAATTAAATTAAACAAATGTCATCGATGTCGCCGTAAAACAAACAAAAAACAAGAGTTTCATGTTACGGCATTTTCAAGGAAAACAAAAGTATTTTGTTACAAACGAACGAAAGTGTCGTGTTACGTTTGCAAAGATTAACGTAAGGAACACCTAGGAAAGAATACAAGTAGCCTGTGAACAGTTTTTCCGAAAGTAAAGTAAAGCAAATAAACACGAACATATATAAAACATCATACTTTCAATTGTTCCATATTGCATTCTGCACTTACCAAATCATCGAGATTTTTTGTATTCTGCAAATTAGTGGTAAAAAGCTTAGTCTCTCCAGTATCCACGGCCAAAGTCCAAATCGCTTACTCAAATGACGATTTTTTTAAGCGTGAACTACGCCATCAATATTACTTTCTGTTGTGAGCTGTTAATGATCTTCTATTTTTTGGCGGTTAGTGATATGTGAGGACCAAAGATGCCTGTTCTCAAGCGGACGCAATCGCCTCGTATACTACTTCAGAAACGGCAATTTGATTATATTATGAAAGTAACTGATCTGATTCATGTGATAGACATAAATCGCTTCCTCGCTGACTCACTACATAGCCAATTGTGACGGTTAAGAAGTATTTTTTTAAGAAAAATAAGACCAAACCCTGTGAGTGTGCAGAACGGACTTAAATCACCTTTAATTGAAAAAAAATAGAAGTTGTTTCATATGGGGGTGTAAAAATCATCGAGAGGATTTTCTTTTGCTTTGAATGTACCTTCGTGTTGAAATTTTTACTATGATTTTGAAAGGCCATAGAATACTCTGACTGACATACAAAACTTATGCCAAATTTTTATAACTAGCTAGCGAATTATAATTGTATTTTACAGTACCGTATTTACTCGAACGGCGCTTATTAAATTTTTCGCGCCTCAAGTGCGGCGCTTATTCGAGGGCGGCGCTTAGTGTCCTTTGATTGTCAGTATTCGTCTCCTCTGAAGAGAAAAGTGGCGCTAGCTGTCCTGGCAAAGTTCGCTGCCTTCACAACATTTACAGAACTACGTATTGTAAGAATGTTGAATAGAAAAACTAATGGGCGAGTGGTAAAACAATCACTTTTTGACTGCAAAACATCGCTTTTGTTGGAAAGAAATTAATGTCCAAGTTTGTTTTAGAGTTGCTTTGTAGTGCTGTTTTTAGTTAAACGGAATTCCTCGAATTAGCGCCGCATCGGGACTGCGGCGCTTATTCGGGGGCGGCGGTTATTAACTTTTTTCTCCCAAATGCAGCGCTTATTCGAGGCCAGCGCTTATTCGGGGGCGGCGCTTGTTCAAGTAAATACGGTAACGCTATGTCTTGAATGACCAGGTTTACTGCTTTAGTCTAAGAGATCAGGTCCTTAGGCACAGATATTATGCTGGCAATCACATGGCGGCCACTTGAAATGTTTATTTTATAAAATTCTCCACCTTACTACCAGTTTGGACAAATGTCTCTTACCTGTCGGCTCATTGTGTTCCTCAAACTCGTGTTCTATCGATTCTACGGCTCCTCTTAGCTCAACATGTACATCATCAACACCTGCTTCAACTAAAAAAATAAACATGATTGGTTTAATTTGGAGGTAGGTGGCTCATAACACAAGTAACGTGGATTTTGAGGAAAACGGGCAACGACCGGGAAGCGCGAGTGACTGGTGACGAGCGCGGGTCGCGAGAAACCATGGGATGGAGAGAAAAGATCAAAGATCTCTTCGAGATATCGACTTTTTTGCATGAAGTATGAGTCGAAGGTTTATCCTGTTCATTGTTCTTTGAACTTATCATTACAATTGCTTTGTAGTTTAGTTTAACAATTTCGTATATTCGCAAAGGAAATGTTATATTTGTCAGTCGCGAAGTTGTTTACACTGTGGATTGGTTGAAAATAGTAAACTTGTAGATTGTCTTTTTTCTTTCGAGTAAGAATGATCTTCTCGGTTTAATGTAGTTTAATATTCTGGAATGTGTGAGTCTGGAAGAACGCGAAAAAGTGATTATTTACCCGTGTTTAGTCACACAATCAATTGTCACAAAATTTAGTGCCTTAGGTTAAATATTAGCGCCGCTTCAGTGCGTTTAATAATCTTCGTTGCCTTCACAGGGAGCAGAGGAGCCAAATTCGACCTTTGTAAAAACAGTATTAAAATGTTCGATCTATTTCGTAGCGCTTGTCGGTTAATCCAGCGGGAATCCTGTTGCGCTTGGCGTTTCCGTTCGTTGCCCGAAACCCACTGCGATTATGCAACAGACTATTGAAAGAGTTTCCCGCTGGCTTAACTGTCGCGTAAACAAAAAGATCGGATAACGTATGACAATAGCCTGCGAATACAGCCGCCTCTCTTCGCTCCCGAAACAGGCTAGTATGACAAGTGCTGCGAAATAGATCAAACATTTTAATATTTACAAACGTCGAATTTGAAACCTCTGTTCCCTGTGTTGCCTTCGTGCGTTTTAAACTGTTCAGGCAAGAGGGAGGACAACCGGTAACCTTCAGTAATTTCGTTTCGTTTTTAATTCGATTGTTCAATGTTCTTAGTTTCTCTTGCGTTTGTGTATTTTAATATGTTTTAGTTTGACGTTATCAAAAAACTGGATCACTGTAATCGTAATAATTTAATCCATTTGACCTTTTCGCTACGGCTCGAGTCATACAGTTGGTAAAGTACAGGGTAAATTTGTAACGGCGGTTTATCAAGACTACAGCACCGCCTGAAATCATGTGCACATCGGCTGCGACGCTTTTTATAGATCGCCTTTCAGAAACACGTGCGTTGAGATAAGAAAGCTGACATGCGATGTATGATTTCGGCTAGTCACGTTTTAAAATTGTTATATAACGTTTGTAAATTTGACAAGTCACGTTTTTTCTACAAGATCGCAAGTGTTAAATATAGTGACGCTTTGATCACCCACAGCGGAAAGTAATCCCTTGAGAAATTAAAATATTCCCTTGAGAAATTAAAACAGTCCCTTGAGAGTAGACAAGAATGTGGTTCGAAATAGAACAACTTGTCCGCTATTCTCCTTTTCTTGCTTGTAAACAAGCAAAAAAGTCGAAAACAAAGGGACTTCCTTTTGCCTTTCCTTCTTCTCTTGCGCGCCTATTTTTCCCGTCAATAAGAGAGCAACATCTGGGAACCAGGCAATGGCGAATGAAATGTACTATAGATGAGTTTAGAACTCCCAAAGTAGCTGATTGTAGTTTGTGGTTCCTGTGCTAACTGTACTCATGGCTTTTGTATTCAACTTTTCAAATGTCACCCAGTATTGAGTAATTGTTAACTTCAGGATAAGAAGAATTGTCAGCAATGCTGACGTAGAGATAATCCACTCATTCCTCTGACCTCTCCGCACTTTCTGTAGAGGTAAAGCGGGTTTAGATTTCCGCAGAACAAAAGGACAACAAATCGAAATATAGGTTATTGTATATTAAAACATGAGGGCTAAGGGCGACTCCGGTATTTTAAATGGAAAACGTACCTGGAATTTCCATTATTTCCATTGAACTTACACCGCCTTTCTCTGTGAAGACCGGAGTCCGACAAGGCTGCATCCTATCACCTATGCTTTTTCTTTTGGTTATTGATTGGATAATGAAGACCACAACGGAAGGATCCAGGACGGGATTGCAATGGACCCTCTTCTCCCAACTGCACGATCTGGATTTTGCCGATGACCTCGCCCTACTTTCCCACAACCACAGACATGCGCAGGACAAAGTCAACTCATTGGCTACGACCGCAGAAATGACAGGTCTTAACATCAACAAGAGCAAGACCAAGACAATGCGCATAAACAGCACAAACCAAGCCCCAATCAAGCTGGACAATGAGGACATAGAGAATGTCGCCTCCTTTACCTACCTAGGAAGCGTGATAGCTGTTGATGGTGGAACCGAACGGGACGTGTTGGTGAGGATTGGCAAAGCCAGAACAGCCTTCCTTCTACTCAGACCTGTGTGGAGATCAAAGGAAATATCCCTGCGGACCAAGCTAAGGATCTTTAACACTTATGTTAAAACAGTACTGATGTATGGAGCTGAAACTTGGAGAGTAACGAAGAACATCACAGATAAAACCCAAGCCTTCGTCAACCGCTGCCTACGCTACATCCTTGGTGTAAGATGGCCAAACACCATCAGCAACGAAGATCTATGGGCAAGGACTCAGGAAGACAAGATGATGATTCAAATCAGAAGAAAGAAGTGGAAATGGATAGGACACACGCTAAGGAAACCACACAATAGCGTAACTAAACAGGCACTCTTCTGGAACCCTCAAGGAAAGAGAAATCGTGGAAGGCCAAAAAACAACTGGAGAAGATCAGCCGAACAAGAACTGCGGCAGATAGGTCTACGATGGACCCAAATTGAACACCAAGCCCAAGACAGAGAACAGTGGAAGAAAACTGTGGATGAGCTATGCTTCACTTAGGAGCCAAGGCTATATATATATTGAGTAATTGTTAACTTCAGGATAAGAAGAATTGTCAGCAATGCTGACGTAGAGATAATCCACTCATTCCTCTGACCTCTCCGCACTTTCTGTAGAGGTAAAGCGGGTTTAGATTTCCGCAGAACAAAAGGACAACAAATCGAAATATAGGTTATTGTATATTAAAACATGAGGGCTAAGGGCGACTCCGGTATTTTAAATGGAAAACGTACCTGGAATTTCCATTAAAGACAACTTGCATGCCAAGTAGTCATCTTCCAAGATAGTTGTTTCAAGCGTTATGGTCTCCATATCAAGCTCGTCCTTAACTTTTTCTGTAATGAGGCATTCCTCGGCTTTTGCATTCAAGTGACCAGAGCAATAATCATCCCACAGCCGTTCAAGAATCTCCAGGGTTCGGCACGTGACAGTTATTTTTATGCTTCCCTTGCCAAAGCTTACATTCATTAGCTGACGTACTCCTACTAAGTACACGTACATGTCATATAATCCTGTATCCGAAGACAGATCAAATTTCCCCACTGCCTCGACACCCTTCTTTTTCATATACCTCTTCACCTTTTTCCTTGCTTGTCGAGGATCTTGTTCTTCTGAGTTTCTGCTAATAGCACTAGCACAGCTTATCTTTAAAGACAATTTACCTAAAAAACAGCAACAAATAATTAAAATAAGCCTGTTGTTTCCTTGCGGGATAGGGACCACTCATTTTAATGCGGTGGGGAACTGGTGAGATTAAGGACGTTCGCGCCAAAATTTTCTACTCGATAGATTTCTTTAATTTTTTTGCTGCGGTCAGATAATAAGGTACTTGTCTCAGAAATGCAAAAAAAGTTGGGGTCACCGACTTTGTTTCAGAGAAAAAGCGTGTTGAAAACTACCCTGATTTCGAAAAATTGGCGCACGTTATTCAGCATGGTTTACAGGGTTTATAGTTAAAAATATCGAAGATGAGTAAACGGAGGCTAACGATCTTAGTCACATTTTGTAGAAGTGCGTCTGTTGCCTAAATAATTCCTAGTTTTGCCATCATTTTTGTAAAACTTAACCCTGAAAAACACATTTGAATCTGTCGTACGGCAAAAAGGAAAGCTCAAAAAGTGGAATTCAAACCGTCAGTGTGACAAAAAAATCAAACTTCCACTCTATAGATTTTTTTCATTTTCTCGGAAAACGAAGATATTAATTAACAAAAGTGATCCGTTAAGAAAAAAGTAGGGGTCACCGACCATTTTAGAGAGCAAATTTCAAGCGAAGCTAGCGGAATGGCAACTCACCCTATATGTTCTTAGAAATTTTACTCAGCGCGCGCGCTCAATGCATGGCGTGGCGTGGCGTTGCAACATTAATTACGTGCTCAGTAGGGATGCGCATAAACAATTAGCGCGAACGTTCTTAATGGAGTGGGGCATGGCCAAAAATATATAAAACATTACTTTTTACAACATAAAAAAAATCAACTACATACAATTATAACAGCATAAGTCACAACATGATCAAACTGGACTATCATTTGATATAATTACGACAAAACCGCAAAATAAAAATCCTCAGCTGTTATACACATACCTCGTTCAGGATTTGGTTTCAACCTTTTCTGTTTCAGACCACTTCTTACTCGACTTGAATCTTCTTGGTCTTTGCTTGAAGCTCCAATCTTAAATGTAGCTGCAGTAGCAGGCGGGACTTTTCTTGTCTCTTTTTCTTCTGGTTCTGGACCAGCAGGCAGCTGAATGGCAAAAGTTCCTATAAAGATACGCAACGATGACTCAAAAGAGATGCATTAGAAGCTATTAGAGGGAGCCATGATCGGTCTCACATACTTGTTATGTTGTGGGCCCGATTTAAGTATACAACTAACACTAAGGGAAAAGCCAGCCTTTTTGAAAGAGGGTCCCATCACGTCCGAATTCAGTCACTCAAGAAGAGCTGTTACACACGAGCTTAGGAATGTATGTCACATTAAAGAAGGTCAAATTTCTTGAACAACCTAGTGATTCTCATTTTATCTCTAAACGCATTTCTTGAATATCCTATATTAACAATTCTGTCCTCAATCCACATCATTTGCAATATTTGAAACTTGAAAACGGGGGACACCCGTGTTCGTTTGCTTTGCTGTGAGAGTCAAGTGTACATGTACAGCTGCCCAAGAACACTTGGGTAGTAAAAACTACACTTGGACATTGCCAGTGCTTGAACCCAGACTGCGCTTTGCTGAGTCCAGCGCACTAACCGTTAATTTAACATTGTAGAAAATAACCTGGGACTCGGCCCATATGAAAAGGAAGGGGATGCTCATCAGAAAATTTATATTAAACCCCTTAAGGCTTAAGCTTTTTTGTGGACCCTTGAAATCTGATATGCATTTTTTATTTATGCCTGATCAGTCTAGACCGCCAACATGGGAGCGTCACAATCCTAAGTGTTTGACGATATTGGCATTCTAGTGGGTGTCTGGAACACCCTGTGAGAATTTAAACCTCTAAGTGAGGCAATGAGCATCCCAGTCCCAATAATATGGAAGTCCCCTCCTTGGGGACATGACATAATTACCATGAATGTAACAAAACTGCTCTGCCAAGTCTTGGCGCTGTACACGTTTGTGTTGTAATGCATCACGCAAGGCCTGGTATGTCGCAGCAGAACCTTTGTCTTGTTTCCAATGCCTTAACATGTGATATCCCTTTTCAGACAATTGGTCATGAGCTTCATGTATTTCTTGTAGCTTTGGATCATCGATGTCTAGCCGACGCCCAAGCTTTTTCCACTTTCCTTCAATTTTTTCACCCAAGTCTTCCAATTCGTCATATGTGGGTGTGCCTTGTTTTACTACAAGGAGAAATAATTATATGTTTAAGTTAATTAAGGTAGTTCAGAGTAATTTAGGGCTTCCCATTTTTGGTATATTCTGACTATCACAACTACCCCAGTAAGTCAAAATAATGTACTAATGTTGTCTTCCAAAGCAAACAACTTTAAAACTTCTTGGTGAACATTTCTTTTATTTAATATTACTATATACATTTCATCAAGTTGACAAAATACACATTTATTCCAATTTAAAAAAAATCTGTCAGGGGGGGGGGGGGGGGAACTATGTTATACACACAATATGGGTTTGTGCCACTGCATGCGGTCCCATTTTTGTCCTTCTAGAGCTGTGTTCACACTAGGCCGAAACATGATTAGTCTGATCACGAATGAAACATGTTTCGTTATGAAAAGTGTTCACATCAGGCACTGCATTGCGTGAATCATGATTGAACCATGATTATTCTGATAATGATTGAAACAAAGCATGCAGGGAAGGAAGAAAAGAAAAACAACATGCCAAGAAAGTACATATCACCAATGTTAGCAAAAATAAAGCTTGAATTCTTCGGCTTCTAGCATCCTTACTTCATTTTATTTTCTTCAACGCCGAGATGCCGCCAATAATAGAAAAAATAGAGGAACAACTAGACACAAATCAACAACAAGGGCTGTCATGAACTAATTTAAATTTGAAATTATTCAAAAGCTAATCAGAACTAACTATAGTTAACTGCATTGGTGTGACCGCAAAGACGACCGAAAGCACTAACTATAGTTAGGTATGACGTCACGTAACTTGAGACTAACTATAGTTAAACTTTAGTTACGTTACGTTACGTTACGACGGCGGATACAAGCACACAGCATTGCAATACAAAAACAAACTTCACAAAAAATTCTTCTTTTACCGAAGATAGCGCAAATACTGACAATACTGTCTGCTTACTAAACGCTTGAAAGCCCTGTTCCATCGAAGGGCTTGAAAATACATAGAAAGACAAAGATTTCATTGAAGTTTTATTGTAATTTCGAGCTATATTTTTCGGTAAAAAATGTACAAGATTTATGCAAGAACCGTAAAACCGCATAAATTACACACCAGATATTAAACGACGCGTGTTTGAAACTGACACCTAATGTGAACAATGCAACAACAAGCATGTTTAGGTGAAACATGTTTCGTTGAAACATGTTAATTCTAAACATGTTTCGGGTTAAATGTGAACATAGCTTAGGTCTATCATGGGGTTCCAAGTTTCGCCTTTTGGGCTGAGATAGATTCACTGAATGGGAAAAAATTATGTCAAATTTTAATACATCTTTCTGTTTATCTAAAGCTGTGTTCACACTAGGCCGAAACATGATTATTCTGATCACGAATGAAACATGTTTCGTTATGAAAAGTGTTCACATCAGGCAATGCATTGCGTGAATCATGATTGAAACATGATTCATACTGAACATGTTTGAAACAACCTCACGAGGTAGTTTCAATCATGATCAAAGTAAACACGTTGAAAATTGCGCAAGTCTGGAGGGGAGACAAGTGCCCAAAAGCTCCAAAATTGGGCCTAATATGATACCAAATGTTTATTTAAAACGTGGGCTGATGAAGCGATACAACTTTAATTATCGGCGATGGGTAGAAAGCAGAATATATGGCAGAACGTCACAACGAAAGTTACAAGCACAAAGCATCGCAATGCAAAACCAAAATTCACAAACAATTCTTCTTGTAACGATGCCAATACTGTCTCCTTGCTAATCCCCAGCCTATGCCCGGGTTACCTCCCCCCCCCCCCCCCCACCCCCTTACTTACTTGATGCGGGTTGTTGCTTGCAAGAGGCAGACACATCAGAAAATTCCTCCATCTGTAAAGTTCAAAACTCCAACTGCAGTTGCTTCATCGTCAACGATAGTCAAAATAATAGCTCCATGGGTCTTGCGATTGGAAATGCCAAGAACTTCTGCATCTTTCAGGAAATACTGTCCAAGTTCTTGCGTTATCTTGAAAGGTTTCACATGAAATAACTCTTTGCTGTTGTCATCAAAAACATGACAGAAATGCACTTTTCTCACAAATAGTAGACAGCAAATTTACTGAGGTCTGATGTCTGATCGTAAATAAACTACGAAACCGGAAGATCGATAAACCTTGAAAACACCTCTTAACTTCTTAGCAACAGTTAAGAACTCCAGATCATTCAGTTTGAAATATTTCCTCGCTGAAAGGTTCTTGTCGCTAATCTTCACTAGTAACAACACAAATTTCGCTCTACTAAGATGTCAATAGTTTCTTCGACGCTCCCTGACTGTGTTCAGCTTGGTGATTTATGTAAATTCCTACCTGCAGTGATAACGATGATATGCAAATTAGTATCTCTGCAAACTAAGATATGCTAGATTTCGCGAGTAATAACCCATAGTTTCGCGAAGAAACAAGAGCCATATTTAGCGAGTATTAAATTTCGCGACTTTGAAAGGAAAGTATAATTGGAGTGTATTAACTTTTGCGATTTTTTTCTATTCTTCAATATGTGGCTTTGACCTCAGAACTGAAACAACATAATTAATATGATCGTCATCGTAAAAGAAGCAAACAAAACAAGCTAAACTTAACAAAGCATAAGGTATTCCACAGTTTAAATACCCGAAAGGTACATGTACGACTGCACAAGCGAGATTTTAAAAACTTAGCTGCAGAGGACAGATCTGACAGCTAGTGAAAATGGTGCAGTGGAAGATAACTGATAGACAAAATCGAACAAAAAACCTTCTAAAAATGAAGCTGAGACATGTTGGAATAACTGTAATAAAGCACATTGAATTTCATTATTTATTGATATTATACGGCATAAAATGTTGCGATTTTAATCTTCGCGAGTATTAAATTTCGCGATTTTGGAAAAAATCGCAAAAATCGCGAAATTTGGTACTCGCGAAATTAAGTGAGAGTAAGGTAGTAGTTTTCCATTTTTTTGAGCGGTATACCGTGAAATTTCCCTCGAGTGACTTGATTTTGTAGTTATGATTTTACTTTAACCATGAAATACAGTTAAACCTCTCTAATACGGACACTAAGGGACAAAGTAAAGTCTCCGTATTAGAGAGGTGTCCGTATTATAGAGGTCTCTACGTTGACGCCACTTTTATGAATCCAATGACAGCTTGAAGTGTTCAGTATCTAAAATGAGGCACACACATGTCTTTTAATAAACTGCATTTAAATTGATTAATATGAAGCACTGATTCACACTGTCTATAAGTAGAGTCACATGTAATGTACGCGAATCACTGTTTTCAAACGAAATTATCTACAACGCAATGCTGCATGTAAAAACTACCGGTCCTTTTGGACCGGTAGCGCGAAAATTCCTAGAAAATTTGCCTTACTTTCGTTTTCCTCCAAATTTGGAGAACAGGAAGCTGATATAATTAGCCAATTACAGGAGGATTTTGAGCCAAGACACTTGAATGTGCCTTACATGACCAATTTTTCCATGCGTGACACGTGTTTGTTTAAAAATTCCATCATGGTGGCCGAAGTGGAATGAAGTTAAAACAGCTTTTAAAAGGCGGTGAAGATGTTTTTGAGGAGGAAGTTGATCCAGAAGGTTTTTCAAGTCTCAAACAAAGTTATTTGGACAGTTAGCTTGAAATTCGAAGCGAAAAATTGAGGTAAATGATCTTTTATTTTCCTTCGCACATGTTTGTGTCTGTTCGCGATTTAAGCACATGTTCTGCAAAATGCGACAAAAAGCTGTTCGGATCGCCTTTTTTTATGTTTAGAAACTCGCCTTTATCATAAACAACTTGTCCTTTGTCGAATTTGGGAATGTAAAGCTCAATTTCTTTGATAATCACTCGTTTTGAAGGGATTATGCAGTCGTGAATAGCCGCACGTAACTTGAGCTCTGATAAGTCATTACCATGGAAACTGAAATGCGATCCTTCTGTTTACGTAAGGAAAAAAATAATAATTAATTCCCTGTTTGAAATTTTTTCATCCGGTTTTCAGGAGCAATTTTGTCTTAGAACACGGAAAATGATTACTTGGACCTTAAAATTTACCCAGCGGAGCGTTTTTGCACTATTTCAGTTTTGCCTAAATTTTGTGACTTATTTTTACTGATTTTTTGTGATTCAAAATTTTTTTTGAACCGTTTTAAGTATGCATGAAGGAGTTTATATTTTTCCTAGAAAGCATATTTTGTGCCCTTTCAAATGAGATATTGGAGATTTTATAGCTGTAAATACTTTTGGAGTTATTAAATAAAACGTGCGACATGGTCAATTTTGTATTATTTTTGTTGTGACAACAATGAGTTAAGCACAACTCTGAAAACGTCAACGTGAATTAAGCGTTGTTTACAGTTGTTACGGGAAATTCTATTACATACACAAACTATCTTCACCTAATCGCCGGTGTGTCCGTAATAAAGAGGATAAGTTTATATGAATTTGCTCCTTGGGGCCGAGATTTAGTGTCCGTTGTCCGTATTAAAGAGGTCCGTATTATAGTGTTTTTTTAAAGAAAATATATAAGAATTTCGTCGAGACATCGGAGATTGTCCGTGATAGGGGGTTGTCCGTAAGGAGAGATTCGACTGTAGTTACTACTTCAAGCCTTAATTTTTTTCAGGCTTGCTTTTCTCAACTGCTTAAGTTGAGTACATTACTGCGATGATCTTTCATTTGCTTAAAACTAAGTATTCTATTAGACACTATTTCCACTATTTTTGTCACGTGTCCGGTTTAGATTTCACCTTCTGCTTGTCGAGCATCAGAGTATGGCATAAACAAGTTGATCTTGTGGTGGTAAACATTGTGCTGACGAGCCCCAATATAAAGGGCCGCCGACGGGATAGCTCAGTGGTAGAGCGCCGGACTGTCGTGCGGGAGGTCTCGGGTTCGACTCCCAGACCGGACCAACACTCAGGGTCTTAAAATAACTGAGGAGAATGTGCTTCCTTTGTAATTACATCTGGTTAGACATTCTAGTCTTTTCGGATAAGGACGATAAACCGTAAGCCCCGTCTCCTGCATCTTCAGTGTTATAATCAGCAGGGGACGTTAAAGAACCCACACACTCATCGCAAAGAGTAGGGCATGAAGTTCCCGGGGTTGTGGTCTGTTCTATTCCATGGGTTGGGTGGTGGGGTGAGATCATACACATGGACGGATAGCGGCTGCTATAGGCGCCTTATATGCTGATGTCCGGTCTCATCCCATAGATTCGAATTGTAAAGCGCATTGATCACGAGCTTTGTAAATGCGCTATATATAAGCACCCATATCATCATATCAAGGGCGAAACAGCAGCTGTCCACGGTTGCAATCCTGCTCTATCAACACTAGTTGTGTACTGTTGGTGTCTCGCAAACTCTACCTGACTTTTTTGAACGTAGTATGAGGGTCTGGATGGGGGTGCTGGATTGTCAGTTATCAGTTAAATTTTCGGCGATTTCTCAGCTATCAGTAAATTTTTCAGGTGTCACATCTCAGCCAACAGTTAAAAAAACTTCAGGCTGAGCTCTTTGACGCCACGCATACATTACCAGCGCCAAGATGGCGGCGTTCAGTTGTCGAGTTTTGGGAAAGATTTCGTAGGGTTATAGCGAACGATGGAGGCTGAAATTTTGGAGAATGACATATCTTTGTGTAAACTTTTTATTGGCGTAAAGAAAATAAATGGCCATTCTAGAGTGAACTTCTCCTTTAAAACCATCTTGCCAGGCCGTAAACCTCTCGACAGTCAAGAGAGCTTTTGTGTACAGGAGGATTATGGGAACGAATTGACCAATTCCCACACCCAATACCTATTTCTTCTCTCTTCCGCGCGCCCTTTGTAGGGGTTGAACCCAGGCGGGAGAAGAGAGACTCTCTCTTCTCCCGCCTGGGTTCAACCAAGAACAATAGATTTCTTTTATTTTACATACACTCTTTTGTACATAAGTATTGCCATTTGTAGTATAATAAAAATTCTCTTACTTTGATTCAGAAAAAATGTTTTGCAATGATTCGTTTCTTTTTCTTATTTTTATTCATCAAATTTTTCAGTGGCATGAAACAACAACGGAAAATCCCTTCCCAAGCATCCAAAATCTTGTTATTATACAATGATGTCAAGAAAAAATAACGGGCCATTTTCTCTCGACTTATGAATAATTTACCCTTTAATCTCCCGTCACATTAAACCTCCCACATCTCCCCCAAATAATCCCATAAGGCCTTGCGCGTCTTCTCTCGACCTAGGCAATCACTGTTCTTCAAGAAGCAAGCTATTCTCACTGGGAGCCCTCAAGCACAAATGCCCTTAATTCCTTTGGGATATCGCTTGTTTACTTCCCTGCTTCTGTATTTACTCTACGGATTCTACTGTGCATAATTTTTGGCTAGTTCAGTATGAATAGGCCTGTTTTATCATGTTTTCCCTCTCTTCGCTTAAACGGACGCAAGACATGAGATCGTCGCCCCACCCTCCTCCCCGCAGCGATAGCTTACCTTTGCGCCTTACGGCTCCCGCTTCTTTCCGCCTCTGGGCTCGCCTCTTCCCATATCTTATCCCAACCTGGGGCGTTTGGGAGTGGGGGCTCCCAGTGGGAATTTATTACTATTTTCTTGATCGTTTTCTCTTGATTGTTGAAATTAAAGTTATCAATATGAATTTGCTTTGGTTTTGCGTTCAATAAAGTGGTTAAAAATAAACGTGTTTAACATGCTATAAAACACGGAGGTAGGGCTACAGGAAAGTGTTTTAAAACCTTAGCAAAGTTTTGTATCGAAGATAAGGTACTGTCGTCTTTATTTGTTCCACTTCTTCGCTCTGCCCAGTACTTATGTTTGTGCTTATTCTTAGTATAGTGAATAAAAAGCCTTAATGGGTTTTGATCCCCGTTTATTTCATTATAAAGCTCCAGCTTCTCTAGTCAGACCGTTTAGTTTTGACTAACAATCAATGCGAGTATTTAAAAATACTCGCATTGATTGTCCCGTAGAATTCAGAAACCAAATGAAATTGAAACAGATTCAATAGCAGCTTGTGTCCTCTTTGTTTCCGTCAGTGAATAACTGTTGCAGCAAAAGACCTGGTATAAACCTTTGGCCGTCTATTTATTTTACAACAACGAAAAGGCAGCAACTTGACAACTTCTTGTCGAAATCTTGGACAGCGAATAATGAGTAAATCACAGGATTGGCTGTTGAACCGGCCATAGCAAGTAAGATAGAACATAACTCGAACTTCCAGGAATTTTCGCTTTTCACAAATTGTATAACGATAAGTCTTCCGAATGTAGGAGTCCATGTAACTATGAATATAACAGTAACAATAATAAAAAGTTTTGTCAATTTGCGTCGCGACTGTAAAAGAGCAAGATTTGTCGCTCTGTTGGCTTCCGTGTTGAACCACACGTGATAAATAACCCGCGAATAACAGAAAAAGAAAATCATCACAGCACTCGGTAAAACAAGACCAAATGTGAAGAGCACAAAAGAGTAACTCATGTTAAGAGCTTCAAACCAGACGGGCGTTTTAGTTGTTACATTCATCATGGCGTTTTTCCAGGCATACTCTTTACTTAGAGCGGCGATAGGATATCCCGGCGCGCTCAAAACGCCAGTGAGGATCCATATTGCGAGAAGAACTTTGCACATAAGCGATTTCACCGCTCTTGTCAAGTGCACAAATGGTTTCAGAATCGCAAAATATCTCTCAACCGCCAGAGCAACTAAAATGAAAATGGAAGCCAAAGCGTGGCAAATGAATTCAGCGAACGAATAAGCAGGCTGAACAGACTGGTTTGAGAGTAGGAAAATGTCGACGAAAGTAAGAACGGCGAAAGCCAAATCCGACGAAGCGAGGTTGGCGAGAAGGTATATGTTGGCATTGTGTAGTTTCTTGTTTTTCTTTATAACCAAAATGACGAGAACGTTGCCAACAACATTGCAAATGAGAATTGCAATGGAAACGACAGTTATGACTGAAACGAAATCCATTTTCAAGCAGAAAAATAAGAATTTTCGCGCAACCCTGGGAGACCGTCTGCTTTGCCAACAACGAATTAACAAGGGCGTGCTAAAGAACTGAAGCTCGCAAATTCTCGCACTTCTTATGGCAGAAAATTAAAGTTGGCGCACTATATGTACTGATCATTACGTGTAAAACTTAACAGTTTTATTTATTAAGGTAAGAGTTTATTGTATTAGCGAGAGATACCCTGGTTAAGCTGAGCAAACCTACATAGTGCGTCACTTAAATGATGACCTTTAATTTCAGTTTTGATTGGTCTACTTATATCAACATGCTTTCCATAGATCATGACAGATAGAACTAACGAACGTCAAGGGCATTGTATTTTAACAAAAGGATCTATTTTTATGAGGATGGGTTATTGTAACCAGTCACGCAGTTATTTTTACGCGGAAAGATTGGGAAAGGGTACTGTCGAGATGAAGTAGTTGAGATGACATTTATAAAAGAAATTTGAAGTGATAAAATTTGGAGACTGCTAACAATTTCTGTAGAGAACGGAAAATAAAATGCTGAGCTTACGTCTCTTGCATGAAATAAATCAAATTAGACTCTAGTGAAAACTTGATACATGGATTAAATTGATATTAAAATATGCCACAAGAAAAACGTTTTCGTTCAACGCATGAAGAGGTTTCGAACATAAGACATAAACAGAACAAACCGCATTCAAAGTAGAAATTTAAAGGCGAGATGTTGCATTTTACTGATTTTTTGCCCGTAGACATTTTTAGCAGGTTTAGTTTGCTTGGACGGTAATAGGCGTATGCGTAAAACTGGACTGAGATTGGCCTGAAGTAAGGGCCTGTTTACATGATTCCGGAATGACTTTCATTCCGGAACGAGTTCGTTCTGCATTCACATGACAGAGTCGACCACTGCAACCAAAGGCATTTTCACGTGCGCGGTTTTCGCGCGAGTTCGAAACAAGGTGGCGCATGTTTCACGCGAGGTCAAAACAAGATGGCGCATGTTTCGCGCAAACATTTTTTTGTACTCATTAATGGCCCTATCTGCAAATTTAACGAGCACTTTGATCATAGAGCTGCTTCTTTGGGCTAAACAATAAATGCTATTACGTTTTTTCGCTCTGAAGTCAAACTGTGGCCTCCGTATGCGGTTTCATAAGATGCGATTTCATCTCGGAACGAAATTCGTTCTGTGTTCACATGATACCAGAATGAAATGTCATTCCAGAACGAAAATTTCATTCCGGAATGAAAACCGGAATGAACTCATTCTGGAATGACTTGACTTTCGTCTCGGTATCATGTAAACAGATACAGAGAAATGTATGGGGATGGAATGAACTCGTTCCGGAATCATGTAAACAGGCCCTAAGCTGAAACAAAATGGTTCCCGGAGCTACCCACTGTTTCTTCAGCCAACTGAGTCATCACAACTTTATGAGAAGTGGTCGAACAGAAAGCCATAAATGTATAATGGTCTTTGCTTCAGTTCTAATTTTTGCTTTTCTTTGCTACTAACTGATAGCTATGAGAAGTTTTAACCATAAGCAAAGTTATCACTCTGACCAAACACAAAGGTAACAGACATTCCAGTGATGAATCAATCAAGGTCCAAGATTCATACCATTAAGCCTGGTCACATGTGCGACGTAAACGCAAACGCAAGCGACGTTCACACGGCGAACGCAAACACGAGGAACAAAAGATACGCAGTCGTAGTTGAATTTTTTTCCAAGATGGCGGCCGTCAGGGTAAATGCTTGATTTGCGTTAAGCCTAGTTCACACGTGCGACGCAAAAGCGAACGCAAGGAAACACATACGTGTGAACTACCGTAACCCAAATGCAAATGCAAACGTAAGCCATTCCTTGCTCTTGCATTTGCGTTTGGCTAGTTCTCACGTGTTTTCACTTGCGTTTGCGTCGCACTTGTGAACCAGGCTTTAGGTCACTGCGCCTTCCCTGCGAGAATCGTGTACACAAGTGGAAATAGAGACTACACTGCTCTGGGAGAAAGCGTGATTTTATTGCAACTGAAAATACACGGAACTTTTTAAAACCTAGAAGTGTTAGCTAATTCTTTTTTTTTAAAGGACGACTACCACCCTTGTCAGTATGCCAGTCACCCGCGATTTTTTTAGCCAGTTCCAGGCTCTTGTGAGAAAGCGCGGCTGAGTGCGAAGAAGAAAAAGCGCAGCGAGCAAAGGAAAAAAACGCGGTCCTTTTCTACCTTCAATCGCTTCGTTCGCCCCACTGACCACCTGCTTTTTCGCCCCACCGACCAAGGATTTTTTCACCTTTTTCACAGCGATTTCAGATGCATCACGTGGTATGTAACATTATCGACTATTTTGTATCAGGCGGTAAAAAGCATTCGTCTGCTAACGACAGAGTGATTTTATTTAACCAGTGAAAAAGCATCTTAAAATTAGTGCCGAATAGTCAAAAGTAAACTAAAGAAAACAATGAAATTAGTGTCTAATAGTATCTATTTGAGTAGTAAATAGTTCACGGTTGGAGTAAAATCACTCTACAACGTTAGCGTACCTTGCGTTTGCGAGCTGACTGAACTGAATAATAATAACTTAATTAAGACGGTTCGGTTACAATCCGTTTTGGAGTATTGACGACAGATTTTTACTAATAAGATACTTAATGGCGAGAAAAACCATGCAAATCTATGTGATATTGGGAAGAAAGCTTGACCAGTTTACCGAATCACGTGATGTAAAATCGGTTGATCACGTGGTACAGCCAAGCGTACCACGTGATGAATTTTCACTCATCGTAAAGAGGATGAAAAACAACATAAACAACAGGAATACTGTCATTTTTTTAAAACAGTTAACATATTTGACAACTACTTAACGAGGAGAAATGCAATGTTAGGACGGACCATTATTTTCCTCTGAAAACTTATTAAATTTATGCATCTCTGCAAACATTTTCTTTTCGAAATGGAAACTATTTTTTTTACACATATCGTGTTTGCAAGCAATTCAGTATTTTGTCTTTTTAGGTCCTGCAAACAACTTTTTTTTCAATATTTTCCATACCACCCCTTTCCAGGAAAATAATAGTCCGTCCCTTATTACCCGGTATTTGAAACAGTCCTTTAAGTCCTGATATTAACAAATAAAAATAGCTTAAACTATACATTTGTCTGCTTGACAAGCGTTCTAAACAATAAAATACAATACAATACTTTAGTTAGCGTGGTCAGAACACTATGTCACTATGTCAATTAAATTCTCCTTCTTAATTAGTGTTCTCGTCTTCCAAAATGCTTTATAACAAGCTAGTTTTTTCCGTGCGCTCGTTAGCGAAAATAGCTTTTTCGCCTCACAAACTGAATAAAATAAACGCCACTATATTGTAAAACTGTACAAAGGGGTTATGGCGAGTTTGTCACATCAATCGCGTCATAATTTGACGCCTTTTGTTAACGTTCTCACAGTATCTTTCTAACTACTCCTGATCAACAATAACAGTGCCATACACATGCCACCCTTGTACAGGAACGCGCTTTACGGGCGGGAGCTAATCTACCTGGATGATAGTGTAGAATGCTTTTTATTATTCAACTGAAGCGCGCGCTGCCCATATACACTGTATGGTCAAAATGTTATTGATATCTGTCATCCGTACATAGCATATATCCTGCGTTATAACCCACTTATTAATTTTTGCGCGCACTCATTGGACAAAACACATCACGTGGTACAAAATCGGACGACGGGTATCAGCGAATATACCCCGTCCGATTTGATATCCGTCGCCCGATTTTGTAGGCAGCACAAAACTAACGAATGAAGTCACCTTATACTCAATTCTAACTTTAAATGAAATCACCGAGTTAGAAAGTCACGTAAACGAATCAACGTACATTTGTTTCAACCACAGTTACGCCGGGTTTATTACGTAGGTTTTCCTATAATTTACTGGCGATAAAACGCGTTGTAGAAATTAATCGGAGGGTTATAAAATAAATAAACCCCTTTCTGGCTTGCTGGTATATTGGAGGATAATGCCCTTGGCTGAAAGATTGTCCTCAAAATTTCACAGTTGCCCTCGAAGCTTCGCTTCTCGGCCAAATGTTCATTTTTCGACAATCTTTCAGCCTCGGGCATTATCCTCTAATATACCAGCCGCCTGAAGTGGTTTATTTGCTAAATATACGTAGGTTGCGAAAATTCGTCCAAAGTCTTGTTACGAGCTGCATAATTATACTTTTCTATTTGCAAAATGTGTTTTGTTGACAATTTGTTGAATAATAAAACAAATATCCTGCTCAATCTTGCGGAATATCGTCTGGTTTTAGCCAACTCGGCCTACGGCCTCGTCGGCTAAGTATCAGGCGATATTCCGCGCGATTTCGCAGGATAATTGTTAAATAATTATCCAGGTAGAGTACAAATAACACGCGAGACCAATACAAATCATACCGCAGGGTATTTGTATTGTACGAAACAGGTATTTCCAATATTCTTAAAGCCTCTTGGCGATATGCAGCGTCAATGCTTTAACATGCTTTAAAATAAGGTTAGTGAGTAGTCAATAACATAGAAGTAGGATATTTATAATAGTAAGCGCTTGTTTTCTGTTGTCTGTCTGTTATTCTTCAAGGTTTTTCAAAGTGATCAGACATTTGTCCTTTAAGATACGTGTGAAAGTTTGTTAGTCCTCCAAGAGAAGAAAGATCACACTCTTTCTTTGCCTCGTCTTCTCTCCCTTCCATATACCTCTTCACCTGTCCCCTTGAGAAATTAAAACAGTCCCTTGAGATTTAACAAGTAAGAGAGTGCCTCCATTGTCCACTACTCTTACTATTTTACTTTAAGCAAAGTAGGCGAAAAAACGACGGAGTGTTTTTTTTTTCTCGGAACTATCGGTGGGGGCCTGGTTGTTCAAAGGGTGGATAACGCTATCGGATAAATCACTATCTAGTGGATAAGTGTTAACAAAACAAGGCACGCTATCCAGTGGATAAAGATTTATCCGGTGGATAGCGTTATCCATCCTTTGAACAACCGGGTCATGATGGTTGCCCCTTGGAAATTTGATATTCTTTAAACTAGCATATTAGCCCTCGAGCTAAAAACCTTCAACAAGATATGTATTAA
>NW_027558690.1:115000-117500 GCF_052425735.1 Oculina patagonica
TAAAAAGCAGGAAACAATAGCCCCAAAACAAAGAAACATTTTACAAGTTCTTACACCAGAGTAAACCCCATGTTAACGAACATGGAAGTTTTCGCAGCGTAACTTTTTCACAACTTATTTTCCATCCAAACAGTTGCCATTTGTGGAACTTCACACTTCTCTACGGTTTTGCAACTTGCTTATTGCCACCAAATAAATAGAAAGGCGGTATCTTTTTGTTCCACTGTTTTCTTTTCATTTGCACATAAAAATTCCACGGGTAAACACCACATATCACCTTTTTTGTCACACCCTAGGAACGTACAACAGGTGAACATCACACTATTGAAGATATGATGATTATGCAGGCTGTTGAGAAATGTGGCCGCGAGTTGCGTAGCGTGCCCAGGTTAATGGCTGGAAATGTTTTTGTGCATTTTATCCGAAATAAAATAAAAAACAGTATTATTTTTTTTAAAATTCTTACATGTTTTATTGGCAATGCGCCACATTTTACTGTATTGGTAATAGCTCTCTATAATGAAACGTGGATGGCGCAAAATTTAAGATTTCCTGATTTCGAGTTTTCTGTTTACCGTTATTACGGTTATCGTATCGATTTAGCGAGTAAGAAATACACATCATCAAACTTCAACCCTAGAGCAATAACTAGTGTAACTTTAATGTCAATCCGATGACGGGAAATTTTCGGTTTGGTCCCGAAAAAACTGTTTAACCCAATCCCAAACTTGACGGCAACATCGTTTTCTTTTAGGATAGCTTTTGACATCTTAGACTACCGTAGAAACCCACTTTCCTGAGGGATAGTGAAACAGAGAAAACAAACAAGCAGATTAATGTACTTTTAAAGGGCTAACTAAGTGAATTCAATAAGATTTTCAATAGGCGGAAAAATGTGTTCCATTTAAGTGAATTTTCCGCTAAATCGGAAAACTCTATTAGGTGTGTGTCGATGATTTGACATTTTACGCTTTGGTTACTTTTTCCTCCGCGCGTGTTGTCCACTGCTCGAGGGCAGTGTAATATCACCATGCAGTGCAGCTCTCAAAAGAAAAAAGTATTGCTCTCGTCAAATGACATATCTGAAGGCAGTCAGTCCACATGACATCGCCACAGTTTTGAAAGAAAGAAGAATTAGTTCTGAAACAAAAGGCAAGATAAAAAACAAGCCGTCCCGCTCCGCTCAAAAAATCGCGATTTTTTGAGCGGAGCGGGACGGCTGTACACAGGCTAGTGTAATGTTCGCCTGTGGTACGTTCCAAAGGTGTGACAAAAAAGGTGATATGTGATGTTTACCCGTGGAATTTTTATGTGCAAATGAAAAGAAAATAGAACAAAAAGATACCGCCTCATTTTTCAAGGTTACTTGTGAGGGCCTGTTTATATGAAGGAGAGTTGTCCCTGGTAGGAGGGCTACCCTCTCCCCCGAGCTATCTTTTGCCGAGCGTTTATATGAAAAAGTTGTCCCTGTTGACCGAGCCAAAACTTGGCCCTTTCGGTTCAAAAGACTGGCGAGAGTTGTTTTGAAACATCTATTATGTCTGCCTTTTTTAAATAAGGAACGCTGAAACATCGACCACAACCATTTTTTGGACAAATTTACCGCCGACTTCGATTTCAATGTATCTTCAAATTTTTTTTGGTCGACTGCAGCGTTTGCGCATGCTCTGTATGTGTTTACTTGTCCCTGGTAGGCGACGCGAAAATAACCAAACTGTTTATATGGAAAAAGTTGGCTCGCTCCCCAGGGTCACCCTACCTTCAAAGCGAGTGACCCTCCACCCAGGGTCAACCTGCCCCCCGAGCCAACTTTGCAATTTCTCATATAAACAGTTCGCAGCTATTTATAAAGAAACGTATGAAAAGCTCTCTCGCCCGGGGTGGCTCGGTATGGAGGGTAACCCTCCTACCAGGGACAACTTTCCTCCATATAAACAGGCCCTGAGTTTCGCAGGTATCACAGGCTTTTACGTGTGCGATAAAAATTAAAAAGCCGCCTCCTTTCAATATTTTTTTTTTTACACTATGGATACATAGAGAGAGAGATAGAGAGAGAGAAAACATGAAGCAGTTGTAAGTCAGTCACATTTTGTTGAACTGGAATATCATTTAATATAATTTAGACAAAAACCCTCGAAAATCCTCAGCTGTTATACATTACCTCGTTCAGGATTTGGTTGTGACCTTTTCCGTTTCAGACCACTTCTTACTTTACTTGATTCTTCTTGATCTTTGCTTGAAGCTCCAATCTCACATGCATCTGCAGTAGCAACAGGGATTGTTCCTGTCTCTTTTCCCTCTGGTACTGGATCAGCAGGAAGCTGAATGGCAAACTTTCCTATAAAGATATGTAATGATGAATAAAAAGAAATGAATCAGAGAGTTCCAATGGATATGTTGTGGGTCGACTGTGTCACGGATTTTAACAGATATTTTAACAGCCAAAATATATATTTGTGTCGTAGGAAACCTAAAAACAATGTGATTCTTTTTATGTTGT